>NC_134356.1:75208542-75211042 GCF_048569485.1 Anomaloglossus baeobatrachus
GGACTCACACACGCCCCAAGAAAGCAAATGGAGGTACCGCTTCCAAAGCGGCTACCTCATGACTTCCAGCCCCCCCCCTCCGCATCGCCGGTCGGGGGCAGGCTCTCCCGCTTTTCCGGCATTTGGATGTCACAGGTCAAAGACCGGTGGGTGACGGACATTTTGTCTCGCGGGTACAGAATCGAGTTCAATTCTCGTCCTCCAGCTCGGTTCTTCAGAACCTCCCCACGTCC
Source organism: Anomaloglossus baeobatrachus (assembly GCF_048569485.1). Lineage (NCBI taxonomy): Eukaryota > Metazoa > Chordata > Amphibia > Anura > Aromobatidae > Anomaloglossus > Anomaloglossus baeobatrachus. The sequence goes on from NC_134356.1 coordinate 75,208,776, forward strand.
AGACCGAGCAGATGCTCTGCTGCAGGCGGTGGATTCCCTAAAAGCGGAAGGAGTGGTTATCCCAGTCCCTCCTCAGGAACAAGGGCAAGGGTTTTACTCCAATCTCTTTGTGGTTCCAAAAAAGGACGGCTCGTTCCGTCCTGTTCTGGACCTAAAACGGCTCAACAATCATGTGCACGCCAGGAGGTTCCGGATGGAAACCCTCCGCTCTGTCATTGCCTCAATGTCCAGAGGAGACTTCCTTGCCTCAATAGACATCAAAGATGCTTATCTCCACGTGCCAATTGCTACAGAACATCAACGTTTTCTACGTTTTGTGATAGGAGACGACCATTTTCAGTTCGTAGCTCTTCCATTTGGTCTGGCGACAGCCCCACGGGTCTTCACCAAGGTCATGGCGGCGGTGGTAGCAGTCTTGCACTCTCAGGGACACTCGGTGATTCCTTACCTAGACGACTTATTGGTCAAAGCTCCCTCTCGGGAGGCATGCCAACTCAGCCTGAATGCTACGCTGGAGACTCTACAGTCTTTCGGATGGATCATCAACTTTCCAAAGTCGATCCTATCACCGACTCAGTCACTAACGTATCTTGGCATGGAGTTTCATACTCTAGCAGCGATAGTGAAGCTTCCGCTGGACAAGCAGCGGTCACTACAGACAGGGGTGCAATCTCTCCTGCAGGGCCAGTTGCATCCCTTGCGGCGCCTCATGCATTTCCTAGGGAAGATGGTGGCAGCCATGGAAGCAGTTCCCTTTGCGCAGTTTCATCTGCGTCCACTTCAATGGGACATTCTCCGCCAATGGGACGGGAAGTCAACGTCCCTGGACAGGAAAGTCTCGCTTTCCCAGACGGCCAAAGACTCTCTACAATGGTGGCTCCTTCCCACATCATTGTCTCAGGGAAGATCCTTCCTGCCCCCATCCTGGGCAGTAGTCACGACAGATGCGAGTCTGTCAGGGTGGGGAGCAGTATTTCTCCACCACAGGGCTCAGGGGACGTGGACTCCGCAGGAGTCCACCCTTCAGATCAATGTTCTGGAGATCAGAGCAGTGTATCTTGCTCTACTGGCCTTCCAACAGTGGCTGGAAGGAAAGCAGATCCGAATCCAATCGGACAACTCCACAGCGGTGGCATACATCAACCACCAAGGAGGGACGCGCAGTCGGCAAGCCTTCCAAGAAGTCCGGCGCATTCTAATGTGGGTGGAGGACAGAGCATCCACCATATCCGCGGTTCACATCCCAGGCGTAGAAAACTGGGAAGCAGACTTCCTCAGTCGCCAGGGCATGGACGCAGGGGAATGGTCCCTTCACCCGGACGTGTTTCAGGAAATCTGTCGCCGCTGGGGAGTGCCGGACGTCGACCTAATGGCATCCTGGCACAACAACAAGGTCCCGGCATTCATGGCGAGGTCGCGCGATCAAAGAGCTCTGGCGGCAGACGCCTTGGTTCAAGATTGGTCGCAGTTTCAGCTCCCATACGTGTTTCCGCCTCTGGCGCTCTTGCCCAGAGTGCTACGCAAGATCAGATCCGAGTGCAGCCGCGTCATACTCGTCGCTCCAGACTGGCCGAGGAGGTCGTGGTATCCGGATCTGTGGCATCTCACGATCGGTCGACCGTGGTCACTGCCAGACCGACCAGACTTACTGTCCCAAGGGCCGTTTTTCCATCAGAATTCTGCGGCCCTGAACCTGACTGTGTGGCCATTGAGTCCTGGATCCTAGCATCTGCTGGATTATCTCAGGGAGTCATTGCCACAATGAGGCAAGCTAGAAAGTCGAATTCGGCTAAGATCTACCACAGAACGTGGAAGATTTTCTTGTCCTGGTGCTCTGCTCAGGGAGTGTCTCCCTGGCCATTTGCATTGCCCAAGTTTCTTTCCTTCCTGCAATCGGGGTTAGAAAAGGGCTTGTCGCTCAGCTCCCTTAAAGGGCAAGTTTCGGCACTATCCGTGTTTTTTCAGAAGCGTCTAGCACGTCTTCCTAAGGTGCGCACGTTCCTGCAGGGGGTCTGTCATATTGTGCCCCCGTACAAGCGACCGTTAGATCCATGGGATCTGAACAGGGTACTAGTTGCTCTCCAGAAGCCGCCCTTCGAGCCTCTGAAGGAAGTTTCCTTTTCTCGGCTGTCGCAGAAAGTGGCGTTTCTTGTTGCAATCACATCGCTTCGGCGAGTGTCTGAGCTGGCAGCTCTGTCATCTAAGGCTCCCTTCCTGGTGTTCCACCAGGACAAGGTTGTGCTGCGCCCCATTCCGGAGTTTCTCCC
>NC_134356.1:75218542-75353542 GCF_048569485.1 Anomaloglossus baeobatrachus
GAACAGTTTAACCATTGCAGCTTGAATTTCTGGTGGGCTGTACTTCAACATCTCTGGGGGGATTCCATCCAGACCACTAGATTTTTTACACTTTATGGAAGTGATTTTCTCTGCAACTTCCTGTAATGTAATTGGTGTGTCCAGTGGGTTTTGGAAGTTTTTGATTTTCTCTTCCATTGCCTTTAGTTTTGATGTTATGTTTTCCTGCTCTTGGCTTAGTCCTTCTTTTGGGATGTCTTTGTAGAGGTCTCTGAAGTACTGGAGCCAGATGTTGCCATTTTGGATATGGGTATCAGTCTTTTTCTTGCTCTTTGTGTCCATGTGGCTCCATATTTCCCAGAAGGAGTTGTCTTGGAGGGCGTCTTGGAGTTGGCTAAGTTTGGTAGAGATGTAGCTCTGCTTCTTCCTCCTGAGGATGGTTTTGTACTGCTTTTGTATGGTGTCATAGGCTTCCCTCAGGTCTGGGTTGTTGGGGTCTCTGTGTTTATTGTTTGAGGCTGTTCTCAGGGTCTTTCGAACGGCTTTACACTCTTTGTCAAACCAACCATTGATCTGCTTTTCTTTTGGCCTCTTGTAGTTGACTTGTTTGAGGTCGGACAATTTGGCCATGGTGTGGAATATTTTGTTGAGGTCTTTTGCAGCTTGATTCACTCCTTCTGGGTTTGACTTGTACTTGTAGCTGTAGAAGTTGTGGAGCATCTCTTGTAATTCCGGTCTGTTGGGAGCCTCTTTATATTTTATTTCTGACGTCTTGGACCATTTATAGGATGGAGGTCGGTTGTAGAGGCTGCTCTGCTGTGGCTTTTGTGTGGATGGTTTCTCTGTAGATTTTATGTACAGGAGAAGTTGGCTGTGGTCTGACAGGTGCGTTTGTGGGGTGACTATGAAGGCGCTAATATTTGCCGGGTCCATATCTGTAATGGCGTAGTCTACTACACTCCTTCCTACATGGGAGTCTAGTGTATATCTTCCCAGTGAGTCTCCCTTTGTACGTCCATTAAGAATATGAAGACCTAAACTTTTACATAAGTTCAGGAGCTTTTTGCCACTTTTGTTGACTGTACTGTCATAGCTGTTTCTCTCTGAGTGTTCTGAGTCGTGACTGTCATTCTCTGCCCCAAATATGTAGATGTTTCCGTCTGTGGTCAGAAAGTCTTTTTCTCTCCCTGTTCTTGCATTGAGGTCTCCAAAGATGAGAACTTTGCCCAGGACCTGATAATGGGTGGCTTCTTCTTGTAAGATCTCAAAGCTGTCTGGATTGAAGTAGGGGGACTCTGGCGGTGGTATATAGGTGGTGCAGAGGTAGACATCGGACTGAGAGGTGAGGATGGAGCTGCTGATTCTGATCCATATGTGGCTGCCTCCTCTCTTCACTGGTGTGATGTACTGGTGGAGCTCTTCTTTATACCAGATCAATATTCCTCCTGAGCAGCGGCCCTGTTTGATGTTTTTATTTTTAAGGGCAGGGACAGAGATTTCTCTGTATCCGATTGGCACCAGAGATTCGTTTTCAGCTCTGGTCCATGTTTCCAGGAGGATCTGAATGTCTATATTCTTCAGTCTTTGAATAAAGTCGGGGTCATTTGTTTTACATCCAAAGGCCGAGGTGCTCAGGCCTTGGATGTTCCAGCTGCTGATTGTGAATGAGGTCATTTTTTTTTTTTTTCTATATACCTCATGTGTATATACCTTGTAATGAGTGCGGCTGTGTAAGACACTCTGGATTTACGACTGGTTTATAGGTGTGTTAGATCCAGTCACATTAGTTTCCTGCACAATGTGCTGAGCAGGGTTCTAATCTCTTCCATATCTCTGCCCTGCATGTCTCTGTGTGGGGTTGATGGTCCCCTCCATGGTGGTCTCCTCCTCTGATGGCCCGATGTTGGGTGAAGGGCTTTGTTTCTGGCCTCCTGTGATGAAATTGGGGTTTCCTGTCTTTTTATTGTTGGGGGTCTTTCCATGGGATTTTGGTTGTTGTTGAGTCCAGGCATGGGGTCTCTGTTTAGTATAATGTCCTTCAGCTCTTTGGCCAGTAGGCTGACCCCTTGTTTGTTTAGGTGCTTGTCGTCGTAGAGGTGTTGGTGTTTTATGGAGGGGTGTTGTGCCAGGATCACGTCGGGCACAGCCTTGATTCTTGTGGTCAGGTCCGTGTTGATGTTCTGGGTAGTTTGGCTGGATACATCATTTCTTGGGAGCAGAGATGATAGAATTATTTTGCTGTCTGGGAATTTTAGTTTTGCCGTCTTTGCTAGTTGGGTCAGTTGTCCTGCGATCTGCTGGTGTTGGGCTGGCAGATTGTTTGTTCCTGTGTGTATAAAAATATGATTTGGGCTTGTGAACCGTGGGTTATTGATGACTGCCATCACCTGCTCAATAGTTGCACAGTGGATTTTTTTGACCCTTTTTCCTGGAAATAGTCGCCATGTTTTCAGGTATTTCCCATTTGAGTCCATTATTAGGATGGTATCAAAACGTTGTGAGGTCACGGGTGGGGTACGTGGGTGAAGCTGGGGGTCTGTGCTGGAGATTTTGCTGGTGGCTAGTTCTCTTCTCTTTTCTGTTTCTCTGGTTTGTGGTTCACTTATGTTATTTTCAGGAGCATTCATATTGTTGGAGTTATTTGGTATCTCAGTGTCCTGGCCAGTGGAGGCCATTGTGTCTGTTCTGGTGTTAGTTACCATAGCTCCCTCCTGGCCAGTGGGGGCCATGTTGTCTTCACTCCTCTGTGTTTCTATGGCGTCCTCCTGTTTCAGGTGTCCCGGAGTCTTCAGCTCTGTTATCTCCTGTCTCAGTCGGGCATTTTCATGCTGCAGTTCACACATTTTGCTTCTTATTTCCTGCAGATGCATATTCACTGCTGCATATTCACACCTCAGTTTGCTTATCTCATTCATTACTTGGTCATTTGCATTTCTGTCACCAAGGTTTCTTTGAAGTTCTTCTTTAAATTGTACAAAGTCTCTTTCTAGTTGAGATAAACAGTCTCTGAGGGTCTCGGGTGAGGGGTGTGAAGTGTTGGGGGCTGCAGTTCTGTCTCTGGAGGTCTCTGTAGAGGTGATGGTGGCTGCTGGGGTTTGTTGTTCTTTGCAGTTTTGTGCCTGGAGTTTAATTTGAGAAAAGCTGTCTTCAAATTTCTGTAAGTTTTCCTCAGCCCCTTGTACCATGATTATGCCGTTATTGTACACGTTTATGGTCAGTGAGTTGGTCTCGTCTTCTTTTTGGTTTCTAATTCTGATCTGCTGGCCCTTATGATTGCCGTTCTTGGATATATACTTATATTGATTGCACAGAGCGGTGTGCCAGGCTAAGGGCTGGTCTGTGAAAAATATATATACACATATATATATATATATATATATATATATATATACATATACATATATATATATATATATATATATATATATATGTATATGTATATGTATATATATATATATGTGTATATATATATATATGTATATGTATATATATATATATGTATATGTATATATATATATATATGTATATGTATATATATATATATATATGTATATATGTATATATATGTATATATATGTATATATATGTATATATGTATATATATGTATATATATGTATATGTATATATATATGTATATATATATATGTGTATATGTATATGTATATATATATTTAGTGTATGTGTATATATGTGTATGTGTATATATAGATAGATATGTATATATTGGTGTATGTATATGTACATTTTGTATTCTGAAAGAATAAACGTTTCTATTCTACTTTTTTTTTTATTTAATTGCACTCTTAAAGGGACCCTGCCTTGTCCCCAAACTTATGATGCTAATTGACTGATTTTCTGGTTAATAGCGTTACAATGCTGTTCTTCTGAAGGCGACTCCGCATGGGTACATGATATACCCAGCACTCATCCATCAATACATAATATGGTAATAGCAGAGTAAGATGCATAAGGACAAAAAACAAATCCTTATAAAGTGTAATTATTACACATAAGATCGTATTTAGTTAAAAAAAAAAAAAAAAAAAAAAGCTAAAAGTCTGAGTATCAGATATTGCGTTAATAATGCCCTGACTGGAAACATTCTGGCTTTCCCTATAGCACTGGGTCTATTGTGATAGTATACAGCGGAGGGACTGGTCAGTAGCTGAGCAATGCATCGTCATACAAACTCCGAGCAGAGAACGGTCCCTGCACCCAAATGCGGGTTTCAGGCTGCTGGACTGCTCTTGAAGATCAGGGGGAGCGTGCGTCACGGTGCAGGGACCATTCTCTGCTCGAATTTCTCATGTGAGCACATTATTCGCCTATTGACTGTTCCCTCCATTATATAGTTTTCTATATATTTGCCTCTTTTTCACTTCCCTTTGGGTTATTTGGTGGCTGACTTTGTATTGGAGCGCGTTCTTTTCTAGGCCCAATATAGAGATCTATATACGTTTCCAATTAAAGGTACTACTGCAGCAAATCCCTGGTTGTAGGGGGGATATCAGCGGTGACACTTCTTCCATACAGTGAGTGATTTGTCTGCAGTGGGGACATGTGGACACATGTCACATATTAGCAAAGCCCATGTAACAGAGGTTGGTGGGAGCGCAGAGAGGCCTTGGCATCAGTATGGTAGGGGTTGGGTAGGTGGGTGTTACTTAAATGTCAGCTTCATCAAGCAATTGCATTTCTGCAATGTAATTTAGCAATACTAATGTGCAAAGGGACATTATCACGTGCCCATGGTTAAAGGGATATTCCTTTCTCAGCATTTCATAGCTGAAAATGTGAAAACTCCTCCCAGGCACCGACCACAAGAGCGGGGGAGACCAGAAACAGCCAAACATGGCTCAGTTCATCACACAATGACTGTTCAAACCAAGCACAGGCACTTGGTGCAACCCTGGCATGGCCAAAAAGTTCAGTGCACCCTCCCATTTACTTGTTTATCCTCACCCCCTCTCTATTTTGAGATTGGAGGGTGGAGATTGAGGGCAACAAGTAAGTGAGAAGGTGCCTTGAATCGTTTGGCGACATCAGGGGTGCACTAAGCGCCTGCACTTTGTCATTACAGAATGACTGTCCAAACCCAACACAGGCACTCCATGCACCGTCGAGGCATTTATTGCATCTTCCCAGCTACTTGTTTTCCATTTAGCTCCAACCTCCTGTGGCTCTATAAAGCCAGGGCTGTCAATCAAAATAGAGGATGGCGGAGATGTAGGGAAACCTGCAGGTGAGAAGGTGCAGCGTACAATTTGGAAAAGGAGAATTGGGCCCCCCGTTCTAGGCTATACTTGTGAGTATTGGGCCCCCTGTTCTAGGCTATACTTGTGAGTATTGGGCCCCCTGTTCTAGGCTATACTTGTGTTTATTGGGCCCCCTGTTCTAGGCTATACTTGTGTTTATTGGGCCCCCTGTTCTAGGCTATACTTGTGAGTATTGGGCCCCCTGTTCTAGGCTATACTTGTGTTTATTGGGCCCCCTGTTCTAGGCTATACCTGTGTTTATTGGGCCCCCTGTTCTAGGCTATACCTGTGAGTATTGGGCCCCCTGTTCTAGGCTATACTTGTGTTTATTGGGCCCCCTGTTCTAGGCTATACCTGTGAGTATTGGGCCCCCTGTTCTAGGCGTTACTTTTCCATTGAGGTTTTAAGCTCCTTTAATGCTAAATGAGCAGGGCTTGTCCAGAATGATCACTGTCCCAGATGGATCTTTTCTTTTTTTATGGTAAATATAACCGGTCTTCCTCCCCCATTGGACAGTAGAGTGTAAGCTCTTTATACTCCTATTACTAATGAATCCTTGTGTATTTAGGATCTACAAGCGATGGAGAACGACGAGCTGAAGGTGCAAGTTAACGTGTTTCTGGAGCACAGTGAATACGACGCTGATGACTTGCGCGGGCGACTTGAAGACATTCGAGTTGAGATGGAATATCCTTTTCCTTTAGTCTGGTGTGGGCGGAAGGAGCCGGGAGTGCGGCTGCCGGGGCTGTCATCATACAGTTACTGGAATAACAGCGCTCATGATCTGCTCTATTAATTATGGGGGAAATCATGGTTTCTCTACACAGTCCTGTCACTACATATATATCCGTGGGCTATTGCAGGCTGCCCTGTACCACATGCTGCTAAAACCACTGTAGACGCCTAAATGGAGTTTATATTCTTTCCACTATCCAAATTGCTAATTGTTTTAGGAAACTACATCCCAGTTTTTTTTTATTAATTTTTTAGTACTTCCCTGTTTTTTTAATTTTATTTTAGGTTTTATTACTTCGCTGTTTGCACTGCTGTTCTCTTCCTGCTAATGCTGTTGTGCAGTTTTCCAGTTTTGCCACCGGGTGGCAGTATAACCCTATGGTTGTAGTCTAATCTACAGCCAATATTCTCTCATTCCCGTCACGGAGGACGCAGCACCTTTTTCTAGGCAGTGTAATCTGTTTATCAAGAAAGGAAAACCTTAACTTTGCCGGCAGATAAATGAGTAAAAATCCCAGTATCTGTAGATTCGCAGAAAGATAGAAAGCCTTAGAAATGGCTCTTATTCATCGGTTATATTGTAAATGCAGTAAATTCCTGGTAATATAAAGCCAGGGTGAACATTGCTTTATTCTGCCAGCAATGTCTGTAAATGTGGCATTTTATTTGTATTTCACATTTTCTGAAAAAAAAAAATCAGCGCAGGGTGGTGAGGAGGGCTGCGGGGTGGTGAGGAGGGCTGCGGGGTGGTGAGGAGGGCTTCAGGGTGTTGAGGAGGGCTGCGGGGTGGTGAGGAGGGCGCTGCAGGGTGGTGAGGAGGACGCTGCAGGGTGGTGAGGAGGACGCTGCAGGGTGGTGAGGAGGGCGCTGCAGGGTGGTGAGGAGGGCTGCGGGGTGGTGAGGGGGGCGCTGCGGGGTGGTGAGGAGGGCGCTGCGGGGTGGTGAGGAGGGCGCTGCGGGGTGGTGAGGAGGGCTGCCGGGTGGTGTGGAGGGGGCTGCCGGGTGGTGTGGAGGGGGCTGCCGGGTGGTGAGGAGGGGGCTGCCGGGTGGTGAGGAGGGGGCTGCCGGGTGGTGAGGAGGGGGCTTGCCGGGTGGTGAGGAGGGGGCTTGCCGGGTGGTGAGGAGGGGGCTTGCCGGGTGGTGAGGAGGGGGCTTGCCGGGTGGTGAGGAGGGGGCTTGCCGGGTGGTGAGGAGGGGGCTTGCCGGGTGGTGAGGAGGGGGCTTGCCGGGTGGTGAACAGGCGCAGAATGATAAACAGGCTTCTGACTCCTCACTGAAGTCAGATTAGGGGCCAAACTGCGAAAGTAGCTGATCCGCAGCAGAAATCTAAGTTTTAGCTTCCATCTTGGATTCACTGTAAAATTTAAGGTGATTTTGTCTTGGACAAGTCTTTACTGTCTCAGTGGACCCTAATAATGATGTGATGCTAACACAGCGAGCAGGAAGTGTCGTTCAGCATAGCAAGAGATAGCAACAAACTAAACAATTGAGTACAAATATTAATATCCTCATAACTGGGCATCATGGCTTTGGGGGGACTGGAACCGGTCCTATATAAGAAGCCCTGGGGTAAAGCTGCATAGTGGACCCCGCTAGATCCTAATTACATCAGATTACAAGACACCACTACATACGTTTACTTGCATGCATAGGTTTCCATAGATATATGTAGATCTATGTAGAGATAGATATATAGATATATATAGATATAGGGGCAGATAACCTTATTCCAGTGAGGTGTCACTTAATAGGTTGCTTGTTGCAGCTTTTATAAAGTGAGTGTTTTATCAGCTGGAGATTATCATTAGTGGACCAGTAAACCTGCCAAGAAGTCCAACATTGTGCACAACAACACAAATAAAAGAGTCAGTTGCACTCTGTAGCACTAAGATATGTGTAACAATGAATTTGGGAATATAGACATGCATTACTGCTATGAGCACATGGGAAAAATTGAGATACTTAGCACAAAAAAATGGACAGTTTTATGTGAGCCCAACAGCCAGCGGCAATGCGACTTCCTTTTGTTGGGTCTTTGCCTACTTTATTGCCTTTCTTTGGGTTAAAATACCCTCCAATCAGTGATGTTGGCAGGATGTTACAGAGATCAACATACAGAGAACTGCTAGCTCTGCAGCCGATAAGTGATTTTATCAAAACTGCAGTATTAGATGCGTGGACAATCCTTTTAAGGGGAACCTTCAAAAATGTTCTTTAGCTTTTAGATCCAGTGCTAATCTGCAGGTAAATGGTGTTTAAATCTTTCTTGCCTGGCCGGTTTATTGAAGCAGCGGCTACAGGGAGAAAATGACTATAATCCGTGAATTAGCTGGCTTCCATTCAGTGGGGCTGTGCAGTGGATGTGCTGTAATTGCTCCCAACACTTGTCATCTTGCCCTGCACACACTTGTTTTATAGCAGGCTTTCAGTCAGTGACGGGTGGTACTTCCAGCTGCAATCATTGTATAGTGAGCACTGCCCCGATGGCTGCAGGGAGAATATAACTTCATTTTCTACCTGTAGCCGCTGCTCCAGTAAGGCAACCAGACATGTAAACTTCATTTCTTTGTCGCTCCATTGGGAGACCCAGACAATTGGGTGTATAGGCTATGCCTCCGGAGGCCGCACAAAGTATTACACTAAAAGTGTAAAGCCCCTCCCCTTCTGCCTATACACCCCCCGTGCTCCCACGGGCTCCTCAGTTTTTTGCTTTGTGCGAAGGAGGCAGACATGCACAGCACAGCTCCACAGATTAGTCAGCATTAGCTGCTGACTATGTCGGATGGAAGAAAAGTGGGCCCATATAGGGCCCCCAGCATGCTCCCTTCTCACCCCACTCTTGTCGGCGGTGTTGTTAAGGTTGAGGTATCCATTGCGGGTACAGAGGCTGGAGCCCACATGCTGTTTTCCTTCCCCATCCCCCTTAGGGCTCTGGGTGAAGTGGGATCCTATCGGTCTCCAGGCACTGAGACCGTGCTTCATCCACAACTCCTGGGAGCCTGCTGGATAGGAGCTGAGTATCGTTCAGGGACATAGCCCTGCTACTTGGAGGTACTCTGTGTCCCTGTGGGGACCGCGCACAGCAACACTCCAGCATTGCTGGGTGTGCTAGTGCACCGGGGACCGCGGCGCTGACCGGGTTAATGTGCCATTACAGCGTCGCTGAGTGTGTTTATGTAGGGGGACTACCGCACTACCGCCGCCGCCATGTTTTAACACTGCGGCGCGGCTGGGACTTGTAGTGCGCCGGGGACTTCCGCGCGGCCGCGCTTTTATGGCAGCCGCGCTTATTACTTGAGTCCCCGGCTTGTACGGCCTAGTGTTTTCTCCTCCCGCCCACAGCCCTGACAGGCAGGGGTAGGGCGGGACGCTGTACAGACGTGCAGCAGTGAGGGCTGGAGCATGCTTTGCATACTCCACCCCCCTCACTGTGCACAGTGGGGCACCAGTTCCCGCACTTTCTGGGTCACGCCCACGGCTCCCTCATCTCCTCAGGACGCCGGCAGCCATTCCTGTCAGCTCCTCGGACGCTGCAGAGGGGGACAAATTCTGGGAGACCCAGGCAGGGATTCTGGTAGCCTCACAACCGCTTTAATCGGGTGGTAAGCAGCACCTGTGGTGCTAGCCCCATTGTGCAGAAGTGTAATTATATATTTATGGTATATATTTTACACTGTATAGTGCACAGTTGCTTTCTGGCTATATTCCCTATTGTGTTACTCAGGGAAGACATAGCATGGCGCCCACAAAAGGCAGGGGTGCCAAAACACAGGCTTACTATGCTGCCTGCGCCGCATGTACGACGCCGCTACCGGCAGGTTCCACTGACCCTCACTGTGTGCACTGCTCGGCCCCTGCTGCACTTACTCAGTTGGAGCCTCTGCTAGGGGGGGCCCAGGGGGCTCCACCTGCTGACACTGTCCAGGTGACAGGGACGGAGTTTGCAGTCTTTAAGGATAAACTCTCTGAGACTATGGCTAAGATACTAGAAGCCTTGCAGTCCAGGCCGGTATCTCAGCACAGGGACTCTGTTGAATCATTGTTCCCTGGCCCCCCTCAGTTGGACCAACAATGTCCCCCCCGGGGATTCTCATAGATACCTGGCTGAGGGCTCTGACACAGACCCCAGTCCCAGACCGACTAAGCGAACTCGCTTGACAATTCCCTCGACATCATCATATTGTTCAGGGTCTCAGCGGGGGGAATCTCTGGTTGATGATGCGGAGACAGCTGATCAGGAGTCTGATCCTGAGGCCGCTCTCAATCTTGATACTCCGGACGGGGACGCCATAGTGAACGACCTTATTGCGTCCATCAATCGTATGTTGCATATTTCTCCCTCAGCTCCTCCGGTGGAGGAGTCAGCTTCTCAGCAGGAGAAATTCCGTTTCAGGTTTCCCAAGCGTACACCGAGTATGTTTCTGGACCACTCTGATTTCAGAGAGGCAGTCCAGAATCACCATGATTGTCCAGATAAGCGTTTTTCTAAGCGCCTTAAGGATACCCGTTATCCCTTTCCCCCTGACGTGGTCAAAGGTTGGACTCAGTGTCCCAAGGTGGATCCTCCAATCTCCAGACTGGCGGCTAGATCCATTCTTGCAGTGGAAGATGGGGCTTCACTCAAAGATGCCACTGACAGGCAGATGGAGCTCTGGTTGAAATCCATCTATGAAGCTATCGGCGCTTCTTTTGCCCCAGCATTCGCAGCCGTATGGGCGCTACAGGCTATATCAGCAGGTCAAGCGCAAATTGACGCAGCCACACGCACTTCCGCGCCGCAGGTGGCGTCCATAACCGCTCAGACGTCGGCAATGGCGTCTTACGCTATTAATGCTGTCCTGGACTCTGCGAGCCGTACGGCGGTTGCATCCGCCAATTCGGTGGTACTCCGCAGGGCCTTGTGGCTACGGGAATGGAAGGCAGATTCTGCTTCCAAAAAGCGCTTAACTAGTTTGCCAATTTCTGGCGACCGGTTGTTTGGCGAGCGTTTGGATGAAATCATCAAACAATCCAAGGGAAAGGATACATCCTTACCCCAGCCCAAACCGAACATACCCCAACAGAGGAGGGGGCAGTCGAGGTTTCGGTCCTTTCGGGGCGCGGGCAGGTCCCAATTCTCCTCGTCCAAAAGGTCTCAGAAAGGTCAAAGGAACTCTGATTCATGGCGGTCTAAGTCACGTCCTAAAAAGACCACCGGAGGTGCCGCTGCCAAAGCGGCTTCCTCATGACTTTCGGCCTCCTCAATCCGCATCCTCGGTCGGTGGCAGGCTCTCCCGCTTTTGCGACACCTGGCTGCCACGGGTAAAAGACCGCTGGGTGAGAGATATTCTGTCTCACGGTTACAAGATAGAGTTCACCTCTCGTCCCCCGACTCGATTCTTCAGGTCATCCCTGCCTCCCGAGCGAGCCGAGGCTCTTCTGCAGGCGCTGGGCACTCTGAAGGCAGAGGGAGTGGTGGTCCCTGTTCCTCTTCAGCAACAGGGCCACGGTTTTTACTCCAACCTGTTTGTGGTCCCAAAGAAGGACGGGTCTTTCCGTCCTGTCCTGGACCTGAAACTGCTCAACAAACACGTAAGGACCAGGCGGTTCCGGATGGAATCTCTCCGCTCCGTCATCGCCTCAATGTCCCAAGGAGATTTCCTTGCATCGATCGATATCAAAGATGCTTATCTCCACGTTCCGATTGCTCCAGAGCACCAGCGCTTCTTGCGCTTCGCCATAGGAGACGAACACCTGCAGTTCGTGGCACTGCCGTTCGGCCTGGCAACAGCCCCACGGGTTTTCACCAAGGTTATGGCTACGGTAGTAGCGGTCCTCCACTCTCAGGGTCACTCGGTGGTCCCTTACTTGGACGATATCCTGATCAAGGCACCCTCTCAGGAGGCATGCCAACACAGCCTCGACGCTACTCTGGAGACTCTCCAGAGTTTCGGGTGGATCATCAATTTTCCAAAGTCAAGTCTGACACCGGCACAATCGCTGACATATCTTGGCATGGAGTTTCATACCCTCTCAGCGATAGTGAAGCTTCCGCTGATCAAGCAGCGTTCACTACAGAAGGGGGTACAATCTCTCCTGCAAGGTCAGGCACACCCCTTGAGGCGCCTCATGCACTTCCTGGGGAAGATGGTGGCAGCAATGGAGGCAGTCCCTTTCGCGCAGTTTCACCTGCGTCCTCTTCAGTGGGACATCCTTCGCAAATGGGACAGGAAGCCGACGTCCCTCGACAGGAACGTCTCTCTCTCCCAGGCGACCAAAGCTTCACTTCGGTGGTGGCTTCTTCCCACTTCATTATCGAAGGGGAAATCCTTCCTACCCCCATCCTGGCAGGTGGTCACGACGGACGCGAGTCTGTCAGGGTGGGGAGCGGTTTTTCTCCACCACAGGGCTCAGGGTACGTGGACCCGGCAAGAGTCTTCACTTCAGATCAATGTTCTGGAAATACGGGCAGTGTACCTTGCCCTGAAAGCGTTCCAGCAGTGGCTGGAAGGCAAGCAGATCCGAATTCAGTCGGACAATTCCACAGCGGTGGCATACATCAACCACCAAGGCGGCACGCGCAGTCGGCAAGCCTTCCAGGAAGTCCGGCGGATCTTGATGTGGGTGGAAGCCACGGCCTCCACCATCTCTGCAGTTCACATCCCGGGCGTGGAAAACTGGGAAGCAGATTATCTCAGTCGCCAGGGCATGGACGCAGGGGAATGGTCCCTTCACCCGGACGTGTTTCAGGAGATCTGTTGCCGTTGGGGGGTGCCGGACGTCGACCTCATGGCGTCCCGACACAACAACAAGGTACCGACATTCATGGCACGGTCTCAAGATCCCAGAGCTATGGCGGCAGACGCCTTAGTTCAGGATTGGTCGCAGTTTCAGCTCCCTTATGTGTTTCCTCCTCTGGCACTGTTGCCCAGAGTGTTACGCAAGATCAGGGCCGACTGCCGCCGCGTCATCCTCGTCGCTCCAGATTGGCCGAGGAGGTCGTGGTACCCGGATCTGTGGCATCTCACGGTCGGCCAACCGTGGGCACTACCAGACCGACCAGACTTGCTGTCTCAAGGGCCGTTTTTCCATCTGAATTCTGCGGCCCTCAACCTGACTGTGTGGCCATTGAGTCCTGGATCCTAGCGTCTTCAGGATTATCTCAAGAGGTCATTGCCACTATGAGACAGGCTAGGAAACCAACGTCCGCCAAGATCTACCACAGGACGTGGAAAATGTTCCTGTCGTGGTGCTCTGCTCAGGGTTTTTCTCCCTGGCCTTTTGCCTTGCCCACTTTTCTGTCCTTCCTTCAATCTGGACTGGAAAAGGGTTTGTCGCTCGGCTCCCTTAAGGGACAAGTCTCAGCGCTCTCTGTGTTTTTCCAGAAGCGCCTAGCTAGACTTCCACAGGTACGCACGTTCCTGCAGGGGGTTTGTCACATCGTTCCTCCTTACAAGCGGCCGTTAGAACCCTGGGATCTGAACAAGGTGCTGAGGGTTCTTCAGAAACCACCATTCGAGCCAATGAGGGATATTTCTTTTTCGCTCCTAATTGGGAGACCCAGACAGTGGGTGTATAGCTACTGCCTCTGGAGGCCGCACAAAGAACTACACTTAAAAGTGTAAGGCCCCTCCCCTTCTGGCTATACACCCTCCCGTAGGAGTACGGATTCCTCAGTTTTAGCTTTGTGCGCAGGAGGTCAGACACGCACGCATAGCTCCATTGTTTTTAGTCAGCAGCAGCTGCTGACTATGTCGGATGGAAGAAAAGAGGGCCCATACAGGGCTCCCAGCATGCTCCCTTCTCACCCCACTGTATGTCGGAGGTGTTTGTAAGGTTGAGGTACCCATTGCGGGTACGGCGGCAGGAGCCCACATGCTGATTCCTTCCCCATCCCTTTTTACAGGGCTCTGGGTGAAGTGGGATTTACTGGTCTCCAGGCACTG
Organism: Anomaloglossus baeobatrachus; assembly: GCF_048569485.1. NCBI lineage: Eukaryota > Metazoa > Chordata > Amphibia > Anura > Aromobatidae > Anomaloglossus > Anomaloglossus baeobatrachus. Next base: position 75,232,438 of record NC_134356.1, read on the forward strand.
AGACCGTGCTCCATCTACAGCCCCTGGAGAAGATGCTGGATGGAGCGGAGTACATCAGGGACATGGCCCTGCTTCCTCAAGGTACTCTGTGTCCCCGTGCATTTGGCGCTCACACCGCAGCATGCTGGGTGTTGTGGTGCGCCGGGGACATCAGCGCTGCGGCGCTTGTGCCATGGCCTCATTCAGCTTCGCTGAAGCAGGCACACTTCTGGGAATCGGTCGCGCCGGCCGCTGGGACTGCGGCGCGGCTGGCACTTGTGGTGCGCCGGGGACTTCAGCGCGGGCCGCGCTTTTACGGCGGCCGCGCTGATAACTCGAGTCCCCGGCTTTTGCGGCCTGCTTCCGTTCGTTCCCGCCCCCAGACCTGCCAGTCAGGAGAGGGGCGGGACGCTGGTCAGTGCATCAGCGCCGAGGGCTGGAGTCGTTTTTACATACTCCAGCCCTCACAATCGGCACAGAGGGGACACTGTTTCCCGCACTTTTGTTTAGGAACTCCCACGGACCGCCCCTCTCCACAGACGCCGGCAGCCATTCCTGCTGACACGCTGAGCTGCAGAGGGGAGCCGGGGAGACCCAGACAAGGAATTCTGCGCCTCTTACCCGCTATTCAGCGGGCGGTAAGCAGCCCTCAGGGCTCACCCCCTCTTGTGCCAGTAGTATTCTTAGTATTTTGTTTCTACAAATACTTTGTATTGCATAGCGCTGGTCGCCCTTTGGCTATAGACTCTCTCACATTGCAGAGAGCCAGCAGCATGTCGTCCGTAAAACGCAAGGGTGCCAAGGCACAGACATTATATGCTTCCTGCACCGCATGTGGGACTTTTCTACCGGCAGGCTCCACGGACCCCCATTGTGGGCAGTGCTCGGCCCCTGCGGCGCTTGCACAGTCGGGACCTCTGCTGGACGTGACCCAGGGTGTACCACCTGTGAATGCTGTCCAGGTGACAGGAACTGAGTTTGCGGCTTTTGCTGACAGAATGTCTCTCACTATGTCACAAATTCTTGACACATTACGAGCTAGGCCTGTACTTCAGGCCACGGACACTGTGCAATCATTGCCCCCTGGTCCCCCTCAGCTGAGTTACCTCCAAGCTCCGGGACGGGCACATACACCTCAGGGTGAAGACTCTGACTCGGACGATGGCCCCGGGCAGCCTAAGCGGGCTCGCTATGACGGGCCTTCACATTCATCTCAATGGTCAGGATCCCAGCGAGATGAATCTATGGGGGATGAGGCGGACGTAACTGATCAGGATTCTGATCCTGGGACCGCTCTCAATCTAGATACACCAGATGGTGACGCCATAGTTAATGATCTTATATTTAACATCAATAAGATGTTAAATATTTCCCCACCAGCTCCTCTTGTAGAGGAGTCAGCTTCGCAGCACGAGAGAATCCATTTCAGATACCCTAAGCGTACATTAAGCACTTTTCTGGACCACGCTGACTTTAGAGACGCAATCCAGAAACCCCACGCTTATCCTGAAAGGCGTTTTTCTAAACGGCTTAAAGATACACGCTATCCTTTTCCCCCTGAGGTGGTCAAGGGTTGGACCCAGTGTCCAAAAGTGGATCCTCCAATTTCCAGGCTTGCAGCTAGATCCTTGGTTGCAGTTGAAGATGGAGCGGCACTTAAAGATGCCACTGACAGGCAGATGGAGCTCTGGCTGAAATCCATCTATGAAGCGATTGGAGCGTCATTAGCGCCATCTTTTGCGGCCGTATGGGCACTCCAAGCTATCTCAGCCGGGCTTGCGCAAGTCGACTCAGTCACACGTGCATTTGCCCCGCAGGTAGCACCATTGACCTCGCAAATGGCGGCATTCGCGTCGTACGCGATTAATGCTGTTCTTGACGCTACAAGCCGCACGGCAGTGGCGTCAGCCAACTCCGTTGTTTTGCGTAGGGCCCTGTGGTTGAGACATTGGAAAGCAGATTCTCATTCCAAGAAGTGCTTAACCAATTTGCCTTTTTCTCGTGACCGATTGTTTGGAGAGCGTTTGGATGAAATCATCAAACACTCCAAGGGTAAGGACTCATCCTTACCGCAACACAGACAAAACAAACCCCAACAGAGGAAGGGTCAGTCTGGTTATCGTTCCTTTCGAGGACCGGGCAGGTCCCAATTCGCCTCGTCAAAAAAGACTCACAAAGACCAGAGACGCTCAGATTCTTGGAGGTCTCAGTCACGCCCAAAAAGGACAGCCGGAGGAACCGTTGCCAAGACGGCGTCCTCCTGACTTGCAGTCTCCGATTCCCACACCCGCGGTCGGTGGGAGGCTTTCCCACTTTGGCGACATTTGGCTGTCACGCGTCAAAGACCGTTGGGTGAGGGATATTCTGTCTCACGGGTACAGGATAGAGTTCAGTTCTCGTCCGCCAACTCGTTTCTTCAGAACTTCTCCACCACCAGACCGAGCCGATGCTCTGTTGCAGGCGGTGGCCGCTCTAAAGGCGGAAGGAGTGGTGACCTCCGTCCCTCTTCCGGAACAAGGTCACGGTTTTTACTCCAATCTGTTTGTGGTCCCAAAAAAGGACGGATCGTATCGACCCGTCCTGGATCTAAAGTTGCTCAACAGACACGTAAAAGTCAGGAGGTTCCGGATGGAATCCCTACGCTCCGTCATAGCCTCAATGTCTGAAGGAGATTTTCTAGCATCAATAGATATCAAAGATGCGTATCTCCACGTGCCGATTGCACCAGAGCATCAGCGTTTCCTACGCTTCGTCATACACGACGAACACCTGCAGTTCGTAGCGTTACCTTTCGGTCTGGCAACAGCCCCCCGGGTCTTCACCAAAGTCATGGCAGCAGTAGTAGCTGTTCTGCACTCGCAGGGTCACTCGGTCATCCCGTATCTAGACGACCTGCTTATAAAGGCACCCTCTCAAGAGGCATGCCAGCACAGTCTGAAGGTGGCACTAGACACTCTCCAGAGTTTCGGGTGGATTATCAACTTTCCAAAGTCTCATCTAACCCCGACCCAATCTCTGACTTATCTTGGCATGGAGTTTCATACTCTCTCAGCGATAGTGAAGCTTCCACTGGACAAGCAGTGCTCGCTACGGACTGGAGTGCAATCTCTCCTTCAGAGCCAGTCGCACTCACTGAGGCGCCTCATGCATTTCCTAGGAAAGATGGTAGCAGCAATGGAGGCAGTCCCGTTCGCGCAGTTTCATCTGCGCCCTCTACAATGGGACATTCTACGCCAATGGGATGGGAAATCGACGTCCCTCGACAGGACTGTCTCCCTCTCTCAGACTGCCAAGGACTCTCTGCGTTGGTGGCTTCTCCCCACCTCATTGTCACAGGGAAAGTCGTTCCTTCCCCCGTCCTGGGCAGTGGTCACGACGGATGCGAGCCTATCAGGGTGGGGAGCGGTGTTTCTCCACCACAGGGCTCAGGGGACGTGGACTCAGGAAGAGTCCACCCTGCAGATCAATGTTCTGGAAATCAGAGCAATCTATCTTGCCCTGCGAGCCTTCCAACAATGGCTGGAAGGCAAGCAGATTCGGATTCAGTCGGACAATTCCACGGCGGTGGCGTACATCAACCACCAAGGGGGAACACGCAGTCGCCAAGCTTTTCAAGAAGTCCAGCGGATTTTGACGTGGGTGGAAAGCAGAGCGTCCACCATATCCGCAGTTCACATCCCAGGCGTGGAAAACTGGGAAGCAGACTTTCTCAGTCGCCAGGGCATGGACGCAGGAGAATGGTCCCTTCACCCGGACGTGTTTCAGCAGATCTGTTGCCGCTGGGGGACGCCGGACGTCGATCTGATGGCGTCACGGCACAACAACAAGGTCCCAGTTTTCATGGCACGGTCTCACGATCACCGAGCACTGGCGGCAGACGCCTTGGTTCAGGATTGGTCGCAATTCCGACTCCCCTATGTGTTCCCACCTCTAGCATTGTTACCCAGAGTTCTCCGGAAAATCAAGTCCGACTGCCATCGAGCCATACTCGTCGCTCCAGATTGGCCAAGAAGGTCGTGGTACCCGGATCTGTGGCATCTCACGGTAGGCCAACCGTGGACACTACCAGACCGTCCAGATTTGCTGTCTCAAGGGCCGTTTTTCCATCTGAATTCTGCGGCCCTGAACCTGACTGTGTGGCCATTGAGTCCTGGATCCTAGCGGCCTCAGGTTTATCTCATGAAGTTGTTGCCACAATGAGACAGGCTAGAAAACCATCCTCAGCTAAGATCTATCACAGGACGTGGAAGATATTCTTAGCGTGGTGCTTGGCTCAAGGGTTTTCTCCCTGGCCATTTGCATTGCCAATTTTTCTTTCCTTCCTGCAGTCTGGGTTGGAAAAAGGTTTGTCGCTTAGCTCTCTTAAGGGTCAAGTCTCCGCGCTATCCGTATTCTTTCAGAAGCGCTGGGCACGGCTTTCTAAAGTACGCACGTTTCTCCAAGGAGTTTGTCATATCGTTCCTCCTTACAGACGGCCATTGGAACCCTGGGATCTGAACAAGGTTCTCATTGCTCTCCAGAAGCCGCCTTTCGAGCCTTTGAAAGAGGTTCCCCTTTCTCGGCTTTCACAAAAGGTAGTTTTTCTTGTGGCGGTCACGTCTCTTCGAAGAGTGTCCGAGCTGGCGGCGTTATCTTGCAAATCTCCCTTCCTGGTGTTTCACCAAGACAAGGTAGTACTGCGTCCAATTCCAGAGTTTTCTCCCAAGGTGGTTTCTTCCTTTCATCTCAATCAGGATATCACTTTACCATCTTTGTGTCCGCATGCAGTTCACCAATTTGAAAAGGGTTTACATCTGTTGGACCTGGTGAGAGCACTCAGGATTTACATTTCTCGCACGGCGTCTCTACGCCGTTCTGATGCGCTCTTTGTCCTAGTCGCTGGTCAGCATAAGGGATCGCAAGCTTCCAAATCCACCCTGGCGCGGTGGATCAAGGAACCAATTCTTCACACATACCGTTCTGCTGGGCTTCCGATTCCATCTGGACTGAAGGCCCATTCTACCAGAGCCGTGGGTGCGTCCTGGGCATTGCGGCATCAGGCTACGGCTCAGCAAGTGTGCCAGGCGGCTACCTGGTCGAGTCTGCACACGTTTACCAAACACTATCAAGTGCATACCTACGCTTCGGCAGATGCCAGCCTAGGTAGACAGGTCCTTCAGGCGGCGGTGGCCCACCTGTAGGAAGAGGCTGTCTGACAGCCCGTTCATGTGGTATCTTTTTACCCACCCAGGGACTGCTTTTGGACGTCCCACTGTCTGGGTCTCCCAATTAGGAGCGAAAAAGAAGAAGGGAATTTTGTTTACTTACCGTAAATTCCTTTTCTTCTAGCTCCAATTGGGAGACCCAGCACCCGCCCTATTTGTTCTTAGGGTTTCGTTTTTCGGGTGCACATGTTGTTCATGTTGTTTCTTAAGTTCTCCGATCTTGTTATCGGATTGAATTTGTTTTTGAAACTGTTATTGGCTTTCCTCCTTCTTGCTTGGTACTAAAACTGAGGAATCCGTACTCCTACGGGAGGGTGTATAGCCAGAAGGGGAGGGGCCTTACACTTTTAAGTGTAGTTCTTTGTGCGGCCTCCAGAGGCAGTAGCTATACACCCACTGTCTGGGTCTCCCAATTGGAGCTAGAAGAAAAGGAATTTACGGTAAGTAAACAAAATTCCCTTCTTCTCTCTCACGCCTTTCGCAGAAAGTGGTTTTCCTAGTAGCAGTCACCTCTCTTCAGAGAGTGTCTGAGCTAGCAGCGTTGTCGTGCAAAGCCCCTTTCCTGGTGTTTCACCAGGACAAGGTGGTTCTGCGTCCGGTTCCGGAATTTCTCCCTAAGGTGGTATCCCCCTTTCATCTCAATCAGGATATCTCCTTACCTTCTTTTTGTCCTCATCCAGTTCACCAATGTGAAAAGGATTTGCACTTGTTAGATCTGGTGAGAGCAGTCAGGCTCTACATTTCTCGTACGGCGCCCCTGCGCCGCTCGGATGCACTCTTTGTCCTTGTCGCTGGCCAGCGTAAAGGGTCACAGGCTTCCAAATCAACCCTGGCTCGGTGGATCAAGGAGCCAATTCTCGAAGCTTACCGTTCGGCTGGGCTTCCGGTTCCCTCAGGGCTGAAGGCCCATTCTACCAGAGCCGTGGGCGCGTCCTGGGCTTTGCGGCACCAGGCTACGGCTCAGCAGGTGTGTCAGGCGGCTACCTGGTCGAGCCTGCACACTTTCACGAAACACTATCAGGTGCATACCTATGCTTCGGCGGATGCCAGCCTAGGTAGACGAGTCCTTCAGGCGGCGGTTGCCCACCTGTAGGAAGAGGCCGTTTTACGGCTCTATCACGAGGTATTATTTTACCCACCCAGGGACTGCTTTTGGACGTCCCAATTGTCTGGGTCTCCCAATGGAGCGACAAAGAAGAAGGGAATTTTGTTTACTTACCGTAAATTCCTTTTCTTCTAGCTCCAATTGGGAGACCCAGCGCCCGCCCCTGTTTTTTTGTGTACACATGTTGTTCTTGTGGAATGGTTTCAGTTCTCCGATATTCCTTCGGATTGAAGTTACTTTAAACCAGTTTATAATTCTTTTTCCTCCTTCTTGCTTTTGCACCAAAACTGAGGAGCCCGTGGGAGCACGGGGGGTGTATAGGCAGAAGGGGAGGGGCTTTACACTTTTAGTGTAATACTTTGTGCGGCCTCCGGAGGCATAGCCTATACACCAATTGTCTGGGTCTCCCAATTGGAGCTAGAAGAAAAGGAATTTACGGTAAGTAAACAAAATTCCCTTCTTACCCAAGAAATACCACTATATTGGCAGGTAAAAAAACAAGATTTGTAAGTGACAGTTTCCCTTTAGAAATAGAATGGTGCCAACAACACGCACCATTACATGCACGCTAATATATGATATATGGATAGAGCCCATATCTATATTAAAAAAAAAATGTATACTTTTGAATGCCCTGCCCCAGGCCAAGTAGGGATCGGTTCCTTGTCCTCATTAGGTCTGGGTTCACATTTATCCTGCTGTACTCGCGTGCCTTACGCTCATATCCTTGCTTCTAGTGATGTCGGGATGGTACGGAGCAAGCCTATTACTGTGAAGTCTGTCTAGATTCTGCTTTCCTTAACTCTTTTCTTACTGATGTCCAAGAAGTCTTCCAGGTTGTACAGAACACTGTGAAGGATTCTTCAGCAGAGCAGCTCTTTCTCTCCATCCTGCAGCATCTCCTGCTCATCAGAAATGACTACGACGCCAGGTATGGAACAGTCACATCACAGGATGAGAAAAACGTTTCAAAATAACGTATTCCCATGACAGTAAGTTTGCGGTCTCCAGCAGTCGCATAGACAATGAATGGAGCAGCAGTGCGCGTGCTGTATTCATCACTATACTTTTTCTCCAGCAGTCCCATAGACAATGAATGGAGCAGCGGTGCGCATGCTGTATTTATCACTGTACTTTTTCTCCAGCAGTCCCTTAGACAATGAATGGAGCAGCGGTGCACATGCTGTATTCATCACTGTACTTTCTCCTGCAGTCCTGTAGACAATGAATGGAGCAGCGGTGCACATGCTGTATTTATCACTGTACTTTTTCTCCAGCAGTCCCTTAGACAATGAATGGAGCAGCGGTGCACATGCTGTGTTCATCACTGTACTTTCTCCTGCAGTCCTGTAGACAACGAATGGAGCAGCGGTGCACATGCTGTGTTCATCACTGTACTTTTTCTCCAGCAGTCCCTTAGACAATGAATGGAGCAGCAGTGCACATGCTGTATTCATCACTGTACTTTTTCTCCAGCAGTCCCTTAGACAATGAATGGAGCAGCGGTGCACATGCTGTGTTCATCACTGTACTTTCTCCTGCAGTCCTGTAGACAATGAATGGAGCAGCGGTGCACATGCTGTGTTCATCACTGTACTTTCTCCTGCAGTCCTGTAGACAACGAATGGAGCAGCGGTGCACATGCTGTGTTCATCACTGTACTTTCTCCTGCAGTCCTGTAGACAACGAATGGAGCAGCGGTGCACATGCTGTGTTCATCACTGTACTTTTTCTCCAGCAGTCCCATAGACTATGAATGGTGCATATGTGCACATGCTGTATTTCTCGTTGTACTCCTTCTCCAGCAGTCCTGTAGACAATGAATGGAGCAGAGGTGCACATGCTGTATTCATCGTTGTCCTTATCATGTATGCAGCTGTAGATGGCGGTGTTACTGTTTTTTCCCTTGCTTTTCTTTGTGCTGCCAGCAGATGGCGGTGTTACTGTTTTTCCCTTGCTTTTCTTTGTGCTGCCAGCAGATGGCGGTGTTACCCTTTATAGTTTTTCCCTTGCCTTTCTTTGTGCTGCCAGCAGATGGCGGTGTTACTCTGTTTTTCCTTTGCTTTTCTTTGTGCTGCCAGCAGATGGCGGTGTTACTGTTTTTCACTTGCTTTTCTTTGTGCTGCCAGCAGATGGCGGTGTTACACTTTTTATAGTTTTTTCCTTGCTTTTCTTTGTGCTGCCAGCAGATGGTGGTGTTCCTTTTTTCCCTTGCCTTTCTTTGTGTTGCCAGCAGATGGCAGTGTTACCCTTTATAGTTTTTCCCTTGCCTTTCTTTGTGCTGCCAGCAGATGGCGGTGTTACTCTGTTTTTCCCTTGCTTTTCTTTGTGCTGCCAGCAGATGGCGGTGTTGCTGTTTTTCACTTGCTTTTCTTTGTGCTGCCAGCAGATGGCGGTGTTACCCTTTATAGTTTTTTCCTTGCTTTTCTTTGTGCTGCCAGCAGATGGCGGTGTTGCTTTTTTCCCTTGCCTTTCTTTGTGTTGCCAGCAGATGGCAGTGTTACCCTTTATAGTTTTTCCCTTGCCTTTCTTTGTGATGCCAGCAGATGGCGGTGTTACCCTTTATAGTTTTTCCCTTGCCTTTCTTTGTGCTGCCAGCAGATGGCGGTGTTACCCCCTTTAATTATTTCTCGGCTTCGCTCTCGCCGTCTCCTTTTTTCTCTCCTCTATTATTAATACCGGCCTCCTGAGCTTTGGATATTCAGACTAGCGTGGCAATCAAAGCCCCATTACTTTTTAAGTAATACGTTAGCCAGATGAGGATTATTGAATGGCTAATGGTCCAGTGTTAATTGCATTAATCTTACTAGCTCTTCCTTTGAGCCGTGACATAAGGAAGGGGTCATGGCTGCAGATGCATTATTTTCAGTGCTTGTTTATGGTACGTGCTTGTATCCTCTCTGCGGTCCCGGCGGTGTGAGAAGATTATCCCTGCAGCTTTGTAACAAAAGGTGCTGCCGCGGATCCCCCCAATATGAGCGCACCTGTATAATGCCACGTCTCGCTGCTTCTTATGCTAATACCCCCGTATCTCTCGCCGGCTCCAGAGACTGGCGCACGCTGGAGAGCTGCATTTAGATTAGTCTGATCTGAAGAACTACTGTACAATATTCTGATTTGTGTAGATAAAGAATTGCCGGGACTATACATGTGGCATTATTGTTACACCGCCATTCAGCCTGTGAAGAGGGGAGATAGTGTTCTACGTACAGAACTTCAATTTACAAAATCTAAAAGCATTGTCCCTTCAACTGAAATGGATAAAAAAAGTTCATGACATCTCCCACCAGTAGGTGGCAGTATAGAGTCCTCATTATTTTTAATCTTGCAGCTAATTTGCATTTATGTCGTTTGCGGCCTTTAAAGGGATAACAGTAAGTTATCTATATTCACAAGCAAGGTGATAACGTAGGAATCAATGGGGGTCCGACCGCTGAGACCTGGACTAGTCAGCAGAACAGGGCACACGCTGGCATGGAGTGACAGTACACATACCCGACTAGCCTAAGGGCTGCTGAGCGCTGCTCTTGTCCTTGTAAAGAATGATTGAGCATGTGCACTGCGGCTGCTTTTTGTAACTGGACAAATGTTCCCCCGTTCTGTTGAGGTCCCAGTGGTTTAATACCTCTGTTTGGGGCAGACATATCATTGGTGCAACCTGTGCATAGGGGCCCATTTCTACCTCAAGACAGGTGAATTTTGATGAGTTATTGGACTGAAAAGGGCTCAAATATTGTTCTTGCGCAGGGGCCCTTTTCTGTCTGTGTCCACCAATGACCTAATAAGTTATCAACCATTCTGTGGATGAATAACTTAAACAGAATTCCTCACCTTGTTCTGCCAAGAGCAGCATAAAGTAGAGACCGAGACGACCCTGATTTCAGCTATGTGTCACTTACTGAGCGGTTTGCTGTCATTTTGATAAAATCCCTGTTTTTTTTTCTGCTGCAGATTTAGCAGATATACAGAACTCATGAATATGCTGGACTATCTGCAGCACACCAAGTAGTCCTGTAATGATAATCTACTGCTGATTAAACAGTGATTTTATCAAAACTACACTAAGTAGCCCAGTAAGTGACACGTCACTGGAATCAGGATCTAACGTTATGCTGTTCTCAGATTAGGTGGCAAAAACCTGCTGACAGATTCCCTTTAAGAAGTGCCTCCCTTCTAACATCACTATTGAACTCATTGGTCACTTATACTAGGTGTTTTATGCTTTTTTCATATCAAGATGTCAGTAAATTCCTTTTTCTGAAAAGTTTGGGGGCAAAAGGTTTTGTTTTTTTGTTTTTTCCTTCCCTTTACAATCTTTAAGGAATTGTCCCCTACTTTTAAAAGCTTTTTGAAAAATCTAGAAAACAAGACTGGTTGTTTTTTGCTTACAATCTTAGGCCCTGGGCGCACACTGCGTTTTTTTTTTTTATACCTGCGGATTTACCAGTGGAATTTTCACGGCGGAATTAATGTGCATGCCACTTCTTTTCCTCAGGTCCCTGCGGTTTGGAGGGCTGGCCGATCAATCACCCGCTGAGTCTGGGTCAGTGGAGGATTGATCCCCGCTATCTGGCCAGATGCTGCGCCCCATATAAAGTGTATGGGGAACAGAATCTGGCGCAAAGGGGTAGGAGCAAGCACTACATACTCACCGATGACCGGGCGGCTGTCACAATGCTGCCGCGGAAGCTCTTTCATCTTCCAGAGCTGGCCGCTCATTAGTCTCATAACCTATTCATGCCTTCCCTGCTGACCGGTGGCTGTGATTGGTTGCAGGCAGACATGCCCCCACGATGACAAACAACTAACACTGCAACCAATCACAGCCACCGGTGGGCGGGTCTATACTGTACAGTAAAATAAATACATTAAAAAAATAAACTGCGTGCGGTCTTCCCCCCCCCCCCCCCCCCAATTTTGATAACCAGCCAGGATAAAGCCTAACAGCTGGTGGCTGGCATTCTCGGGCTGGTAAGCCCCGCGTTATGAGGAGCCCCCCAGCCTAAAAATATCATCTATCAGCCGCCCAGAATTGCCACATCCATTAGATGCGACAGTCCCGGGACTTTTCCCGGGACTCTTCCCGACTCTTCCCGTGGCCGTAATGCGGTGGCAACCTGGGTAATAAGGAGTTAATGGCATCCCATAGCTGCCACGAAGTCCTAGTTTAGTGATGGCAGGCATCTGAGACACCCCCTCATCACTAAACTGTAAGTAAAAGTAAACACAAACACCCCAAAAATCCTTTATTTGAAATAGAAGACAAAAAATCCCCCTCTTTCACCACTTTATTAACCCCACCAAGAACAGCCCTCCAGTTCCGACGTAATCTACACTATGTCCCACAACGCTTCCAGCTCTGCTACACCTGACACTCACAGCGAGCGCCATAGACCACGACAGCTCACTGTGAGGGTCAGGCGCCAAGTGAAGTGAGCCGCGCGGGATCAGCGGTGTCTTCACTCTTGTGCTTTGCAGTGACAGGTGGAGGACTCGGCTGTCACTACACATCAGCTGACTGAAGTTACCGCTGATTTATATTCACCTTCTCCAGCGAGGCTGCCTCCGGACGCTGGTCTCCTGCTTCCAGGCGGCTCATGCATTTGTAGTTATGCGTAAGTAGCTGAGCGCCAAAGACAGCCGCAGAGGACACCGCATCGCGGGAGACTTCAGCACCACGGACAGCAGGAGCTAGGACAGGTGAGCATCTCCCTGTGCTAGCAAAATAACGCAGGGACATAACGCAGAAATACTGCGGCAAACCATGGTAAAACCGCATGCGGATTTCGGGTGCGGTTTTGTAGCGCAGGTATATCCTGTATTTTTTTTTTTTATTTATTTTTTTTTTAATTTCTTGTATTAAAATAAATAACTCTGGACTTTAAAATTTAGTTTTTCCAATCTTAGCAACTTATTAATGCATTTTTGCCTTGTGTGCACATACCACAAATGATTTTTTATTAACCCACAAACCCATACTTGTAGGTTTTACCCTATACATAATGCAATCTGTAGGTAGCTGTGGACCGGCGCCATACTAATGGGTTCTGAAAGCTGATTTTCTTTTTATGTAGCAAATATTCTCTTCATTCCCGGCGATCACCACTGCTCATCCCTTCCAAATAATACAACTTCAAAGGGATCCGGTCAGTGAACTTTCTTGAGAAACATTGTACCATGCTGAGACGCCTCGGGTCGCGTCTTTCAAAGCCCGTCACCGCTCTCTTCTTTCCTTTAGCGCAGCACATTTCTCATCTGCTGCGGTGACGGCGGAGCTTCACACGGCTCTGTACACCGGAGATTGTGTTGATCTGCACAGTTTTTATTTATTTATATTTTTCTTTTCTTTATTCTCTCCCTCTGCTTTCAGACCGCAGTACTACAAACTGATTGATGAGGTCGTGTCTCAGATAATCCTGCGCAAAAACGGAGCCGACCCCGACTTCAAGTGCAAGCGCATAGACATTGACATTGAAGGCCATATAGGTATGTGTGACTACATGTGAGCAGCAGGAGACGGCCACTATAAAGTTACTGTATAAAGAAAAATAAACAGCGTTGTGCAAAAATCCAGTTGATGCTGAAATGACATTAATCCTGCGCAGATCTGTTATACAGTGAAGTGTAGTGAGAAACCTCAGACTGAGCATTGCCAGCCAAGCAGGATAGAACGCTGATTAAGAAGTGGCCATGGCTTGTTTTTGTGTTTTTAACATTTTAGGTTTTCTGGAACATCTAAAAATCTAGAATATTTTATCTTTCATCTTTTATGTCCCAGTACACTACTTTTCTGTTAATAGCCTATCCTCGGGATTGGTCATCCACATCAGACCGGTGAGGATTGACATATGGCACCACCACTGATTAGCTTTTAAAGGAAACCTGTCACATGGAAAAATGCTATTCACCTGCAGATAAAGGGTTAATTTGCTAGTTAATAACATTCTGAACCTGCCCGGTGCCTGCAAATTAAACACCGCTGCCAGGAGGACATTAATTTTAATCCTCCCGGCAGCTTTTAGGGATCAGTCATGGCGCTTGCATGGGTTCAGTCTCCTTTCTGTGTATGTAGAGCAGCGGCTGTAACCACGCACCCCCCAGCACTGACTGACAGCTTCCTCTAAGGCCCCCTTCACACGTCCGTGTCTCCGGTACGTGTTTGGTCCGTTTTCTCACGTGTCGGAGACACGGGCAAACGTAGACCCATTAAAATCAATGGGTCTGCGCACACGTGCGTGTTTTGCTATGGACCTGTGGAGCATACGCGTGCCCGTGTGCTCCACACGTAGACATGTCCGTTTTTCTCCGGCATCACGGGTGTCACACGGCCCTCACACGGACCGCGCGGATGTGATCCATGTGACAAACACCGGAGAAAACACACGTGTTTGTGTAAAAAAAAAACAAAAACCTATACTCCCCTTTTCCAGCCCTGAAGTTTCTGCCGCTGCTGTCACTTGCTTCCGACCGCCGCTCATTATGATCATTGAATATTCACTCCACTGCGGGCGGAAGCAGCAGCAGTAGTGGAGAGTCGGCAGGACCGGAGACTGAAGATCAGCACAACGGACAGCGACACCAGGGACAGGTGAGGAGAAAGTTCCCCTTCTCCATGTGTTATCACGGATAACACACGGAGAACACACTTTGTGCCATTAAAACGGCACACGGAGGACAATACGCACCTTTGACACGTCCGTGAAAAGCGTGTGTGATTTTCACAGGCGTGTGAAGGGGGCCTAATGCTGAGTGGCTGTCAGTCAGTGCTGGGGGTGGTTACAGTGCCGCCCTGTGACTGACACCAGAATGCTGCCCGGAGGATTAAAGTTCACTTCCTCCTGTCAGCGGGATTAAAGTTCACTTCCTCCTGTCAGCGGGATCTAATGTGCAGGCAATGGGCAGGTTGAGGATGCTGTTAAGGAACCGGTCAGGTGCAATATGCACCCGAATCCAGGAGCAGTTCTGGGTGCATATTGCTATTCCCTGCCTATTTGTCCCTGTATCTAGTAGCACAGCTAGAGATCTTTAGAGAAAGTATTTCTAAAGATCCTATATGTTATGTTAATGATGCCAAGGACTAGTCAAAAGGGCGTTACTTCCCCGGACTAGTCCGCCCTCTTAGCATGTTAGCATACCCACAGGGGTGTGCTAACATGCAATTTAATGCCCATTGTTCAGCATCATCAGGGGTGACGTGTGTACCGGTGTCCATTGTCACCACTTCAAACCCTAAAGGGTCAGTGTGCATGATCCGAATGCCCAGAAATTCCGGTCATGCGCACTATGATGCCGGGTGTACACATCCCAGCTTCAGTGAGGTCTATGTATGCTAGCCAATGCTGGGACGCTTAGCAATATGCATCCGGAACTGCTCGTGGTTCTCTGGGTGCATGTTGCACCTGACAGGTTCAGTTTAATCTTCAGATTAACCCCTGCAGGCTAATAACATTTTTCACATGACAGGTTCCCTTTTACATCCAGCTGCCGTCAGCATTGGTATTTTTCGATCCGAACAGCACAGTTCCTGCAACAGTATAGTGGCCACAGCAGTGTACTGCAGATCCACTCCCATTCATTTAAAAAAAGGGGCTGATGTGCAGTACTCGGCTGTGACCACAGTACAGTTGACCGAACGATGCAGCTCTACAACTGATCACATCCGGCCGGTACCATGAACAGTGGTGCCCCACTGATACGATAGGCCCCCCTCACCCACTGATGCGATAGGCCCCCCTCACCCACTGATGCGATAGGCCCCCCTCACCCACTGATGCGATAGGCCCCCCTCACCCACTGATGCGATAGGCCCCCCTCACCCACTGATGCGATAGGCCCCCCTCACCCACTGATGCGATAGGCCCCCCTCACCCACTGATGCGATAGGCCCCCCTCACCCACTGATGCGATAGGCCCCCCTCACCCACTGATGCGATAGGGCCCCCCTCACCCACTGATGCGATAGGGCCCCCCACTCACTGATGCGATAGGGCCCCCCACTCACTGATGTGATAGGGCCCCCCACCCACTGATGTGATAGGGCCCCCCACCCACTGATGTGATAGGGCCCCCCACCCACTGATGTGATAGCCCCCCTCACCCACTGATGTGATAGGGCCCCCCACCCACTGATGTGATAGGGCCCCCCACCCACTGATGTGATAGCCCCCCTCACCCACTGATGTGATAGCCCCCCTCACCCACTGATGTGATAGGGCCCCCCACCCACTGATGTGATAGGCCGCCCCACCCACTGATGTGATAGGCCGCCCCACCCACTGATGTGATAGGCCGCCCCACCCACTGATGTGATAGGCCGCCCCACCCACTGATGTGATAGGCCCCCTCTCACCCACTGATGTGATAGCCCCCCTCACCCACTGATGTGATAGGCCCCCTCTCACCCACTGATGTGATAGGCCCCCTCTCACCCACTGATGTGATAGGCCCCCTCTCACCCACTGATGTGATAGGCCCCCTCTCACCCACTGATGTGATAGGCCCCCTCTCACCCACTGATGTGATAGGCCCCCTCTCACCCACTGATGTGATAGGCCCCCTCTCACCCACTGATGTGATAGGCCCCCTCTCACCCACTGATGTGATAGGCCCCCTCTCACCCACTGATGTGATAGGCCCCCTCTCACCCACTGATGTGATAGGCCCCCTCTCACCCACTGATGTGATAGGCCCCCTCTCACCCACTGATGTGATAGGCCCCCTCTCACCCACTGATGTGATAGGCCCCCTCTCACCCACTGATGTGATAGGCCCCCTCTCACCCACTGATGTGATAGGCCCCCTCTCACCCACTGATGTGATAGGCCCCCTCTCACCCACTGATGTGATAGGCCCCCTCTCACCCACTGATGTGATAGGCCCCCTCTCACCCACTGATGTGATAGGCCCCCTCTCACCCACTGATGTGATAGGCCCCCTCTCACCCACTGATGTGATAGGCCCCCTCTCACCCACTGATCACTATTTCCTTTTGGAAGGGGGTCTGTCCCTACGTAGTCTGACACGCTCAGCACTGATTGCGCAGCTCTACAACTGATAACATCCGGCCGGTACCATGAACAGTGGTGCCCCACTGATGTGATAGGCCCCCCTCACCCACTGATGCGATAGGACCCCCTCACCCACTGATGCGATAGGCCCCACCCACCCACTGATGTGATAGGCCCCCCCACCCACTGATGTGATAGGGCCCCCCACCCACTGATGTGATAGGGCCCCAGACCCACTGATGTGATAGGCCGCCCCACCCACTGATGGGATAGGCCGCCCCACCCACTGATGTGATAGGCCGCCCCACCCACTGATGTGATAGGCCGCCCCACCCACTGATGTGATAGGCCCCCTCTCACCCACTGATGTGATAGGCCCCCTCTCACCCACTGATGTGATAGGCCCCCTCTCACCCACTGATGTGATAGGCCCCCTCTCACCCACTGATGTGATAGGCCCCCTCTCACCCACTGATCACTATTTCCTTTTGGAAGGGGGTCTGTCCCTACGTACTCTGACACGCTCAGCACTGATTGCACAGTGTCGGTGCGCAGGGACGCACACCCAGCTGCTGACACCAAGTTGTCGTTTTACCTTTTTAGTATAGAGGATCCTCTGGAATTCCTTGGCGTGGCCGAGCCCTTCACTGCACATTCCCACTTACTTGTTTCCATGTTGTTACCTCTTTTGTATAACTTCTATATGAAATCTGTCTGCTGCTTCTCCATCACGGCTGGAAGGTTAATGCGCACAGCTCCTGTAACCTGGGGCGTAACGGTCAGCTTCTCTTCCTTTCAGATCATTTTATTGATAAGAACAAAGTGGAAACAAGCGAGGCCAAGGCTCGGGATTTGGTGAAAAAGGTAAATTAAAGCATTATACAGTCGCTCCCCGTGCCGCAGGGCCGCTCCCCGTGCCGCAGGTATATATATATCTCTATATATATCTGTATATATATCTATATATATATATATATATATATATATATATATATATATATATATATATATATATATATATATATATATATATATATCTCTATATATATATATATCTCTATAACCTCTATATATCTCTATAACCTCTATATATCTCTATAACCTCTATATATCTCTCTATATATCTCTCTATATATCTCTCTATATATCTCTCTATATATCTCTCTATATATCTCTCTATATATATCTCTATATATATATATGTATGTGTGTATGTGTGTATGTGTGTGTGTGTGTGTGTGTGTGTGTGTGTGTATATATATATATATATATATATATATATATATATATATATATATATATGTGTGTATAGAGAGAGAGAGATATATATAATCTCTATATATCTCTATATATAATTGCCTTAGTCAGTCTGTCTGTCTGTCTGTCATGCTTCAAAATGGTGTCCTTCCGGTGACATTGTGTCCTTACGGTGACACAAAGCTGATTGGCCGCTGGGCTCGCCATGGCCCCGCCCCCCCACACCGATTGGCCGCTCGCCCAGGCTGCGCCCCCACACGGATTGGCCAGCCGCTCGGCCAGGCTCCGCCCCCCCACAGATTGGCCTCTCGCCCCGGCACCCTGCAGGCATTGGCAACTCGGCCACGCCACGCCCCGCCCCCCTCACGCAATGGACGTTAGCTCTGCCCCCCCGCGCATTCCCCGAACTGACACGGTCACGGCTCCCAGGTGAGTACTGTACACATCCCACCCCCCCCCCCCACGGGAGCCCACATCAGCGTACGCCGCCAACCCAGCCGACACTTACCCTCGCATTGCTGGCCTTGCCGCCGTATGCTGGTGTGGGCTCCCGTGCGAGTGGGGGACGTGATGCGCTGGTAATCATCCTAGCATAGTTACCAGCACATCAAGGTCCTGCAGCGGCGGAAGATCCACACGCACACACATAACAGCACACACACATACACATATACACACACATCAGATCACACTCACTCTCACAAACACCTCACACACACATCGCATCCACACACTCACAGCATCCGGCGATATCGCTTGCTTCTCGGCCTCGATACTGTGCTGTTGTGACCTTCCAGGACCTGCCGGAGGATCACATGGCCAGAAGCATGTGGTATCTCCGGATGTTGTGAGTATGAGCGCGTATGTGCAATATAGTCAATGTGTGTGTGTGTGTGTGTATGCGATCGGGTGTGTGTCGGTGTGTGTGAGTGTATGCGATCGAGTGTGTGTGAGTGTATGCGATCGGGTGTGTGTGAGTGTATGCGATCGGATCTGTGAGTGTCGGCAGAGGAGCATGGCGTGCTGGAGGAGGCTGGGAGGAGAGAGGCTGATCCTGGGGAAGGCTGGGATGGGGAGGCTGATGCTGGGGACAGAGAGGCTGATGCTGGGGACAGAGAGGCTGATGCTGGGATGAGAGAGGCTGATGCTGGGATGAGAGAGGCTGATGCTGGGATGAGAGAGGCTGATGCTGGGATGAGAGAGGCTGATGCTGGGATGAGAGAGGCTGATGCTGGGATGAGAGAGGCTGATGCTGGGATGAGAGAGGCTGATGCTGGGATGAGAGAGGCTGATGCTGGGATGAGAGAGGCTGATGCTGGGATGAGAGAGGCTGATGCTGGGATGAGAGAGGCTGATGCTGGGATGAGAGAGGCTGATGCTGGGATGAGAGAGGCTGATGCTGGGATGAGAGAGGCTGATGCTGGGATGAGAGAGGCTGATGCTGGGATGAGAGAGGCTGATGCTGGGATGAGAGAGGCTGATGCTGGGATGAGAGAGGCTGATGCTGGGATGAGAGAGGCTGATGCTGGGATGAGAGAGGCTGATGCTGGGATGAGAGAGGCTGATGCTGGGATGAGAGAGGCTGATGCTGGGATGAGAGAGGCTGATGCTGGGATGAGAGAGGCTGATGCTGGGATGAGAGAGGCTGATGCTGGGATGAGAGAGGCTGATGCTGGGATGAGAGAGGCTGATGCTGGGATGAGAGAGGCTGATGCTGGGATGAGAGAGGCTGATGCTGGGATGAGAGAGGCTGATGCTGGGATGAGAGAGGCTGATGCTGGGATGAGAGAGGCTGATGCTGGGATGAGAGAGGCTGATGCTGGGGACAGAGAGGCTGATGCTGGGGACAGAGAGGCTGATGCTGGGGACAGAGAGGCTGATGCTGGGGACAGAGAGGCTGATGCTGGGGACAGAGAGGCTGATGCTGGGGACAGAGAGGCTGATGCTGGGGACAGAGAGGCTGATGCTGGGGACAGAGAGGCTGATGCTGGGGACAGAGAGGCTGATGCTGGGGACAGAGAGGCTGATGCTGGGGACAGAGAGGCTGATGCTGGGGACAGAGAGGCTGATGGTGGGGACAGAGAGGCTGATGCTGGGATGAGAGAGGCTGATCCTGGGGAAGGCTGGGATGGAGAGGCTGATGCTGGGGACAGAGAGGCTGATGCTGGGGACAGAGAGGCTGATGCTGGGGACAGAGAGGCTGATGGTGGGGACAGAGAGGCTGATGGTGGGGACAGAGAGGCTGATGGTGGGGACAGAGAGGCTGATGGTGGGGACAGAGAGGCTGATGCTGGGATGAGAGAGGCTGATGCTGGGATGAGAGAGGCTGATGCTGGGATGAGAGAGGCTGATGCTGGGGACAGAGAGGCTGATGCTGGGGACAGAGAGGCTGATGCTGGGGACAGAGAGGCTGATGCTGGGGACAGAGAGGCTGATGCTGGGGACAGAGAGGCTGATGCTGGGGACAGAGAGGCTGATGCTGGGGACAGAGAGGCTGATGCTGGGGACAGAGAGGCTGATGCTGGGGACAGAGAGGCTGATGCTGGGGACAGAGAGGCTGATGCTGGGGACAGAGAGGAGTGCGTTGCATGGGGGATGGAGCACGATGGGAAGTGCACACCTCCCCCCAACACACACACGCGCGCGCACTGCACAACACACCACACACACACACTGGGAACCACAAACAACTGCCCTACACAGACACCCACACACAGACAACGCTGCACACACAAATATACGCACATACCGCACAACACACACATTGCACAAAACATACCTCCCCCCAAAACACACCACACACACACACAAACCGCGCAACACACACACAACGCTACAGACACACAGCGCTCCACAAACAACGCAACACACAAACAACACCGCTCTCACCCCCCGCCACACCCAGACAACACCCAGAACATGTACAGCCCCTACACAAACACTTGGTAACTACACACAACAACATATATATATATATATATATATATATATATATATATATATATATATATATATATAACACAAAAATCATACATGAACTACACAATACGTAAATTCTAGAATACCCGATGCGTAGAATCGGGCCACCTTCTAGTATCTCTATATATCTCTATATATCTCTATATCTATATAATTATAATGTGTGTGTGTGTGTATGTATATTAATATATGTGTATATATTGTCACATGATGAATTTTTCCTGACCGTACAGGGGCCATTCCATGGTGTTACAATGCCTCCCCCTGCTGGTGATGGTGATAACTCCTTTAGATCCGGACATAGTTATAGGCCTTTATAGGATGTTTTCGCAGCGTCACCTTTTTATTTCCTTGAAATCTTTCTTTATTTCCTCAGCGCACACTTTTCTATATTTATGTAGTCCTCCGCACTTGGCAGGGATCACAAGCGCCGGTGTTTATTAGTCTGCAGCTCAGCGTTTTTGACCCTTATCAGCGGAGCGGAGCCCACATGTTTACTTTTTCAATTTAAAAAAATAATTTAGCTGTCAGCGTGAGGAGAGATAGTGCTGTGGCCGAGCTGTCGGGTGGCCTCACCCTGGAAATTTCATTCCCGCGCACGATGGGGCTGATAGAGTGACCTCCAGGCCCCGGGCTGATAGGGGATAATTGAAGTTGTGACTGGGATGTAATTAGAGGGGCCAGCTGTATGTCACAAGCCTCTCCGCTGCGTCTCCTCGGCCCAGACAGTCGCTGGACAAATTATTCCTTTCTGTTTGCTAGCAGCTTAGTGGACGCCGCAAATTGGTTTTCTAGCAAATGTGGCCTCCTGCATTAAGTACAGCGTGGAAGGCGCGCACTACAACGACTACGTGACTCCAATCTGAAGCAGCCGCGCCGCAGCGTGCCGGACCTAATTCGGCTGTCTCATGAATTTTTCTCATCTGATAATATAGAGGCTCCAGCTATAATTTATATCGTCACAAATCGCACTCAGAATTAGGATGTTGTCAGCAGATCCCATCACAAATAAGGCAATAAAGCCGACCTCTGCTGGGGGGGGGCTGCGGGGTCATTCAATCTGATAAAAAGCATTAAGAGTGCCCCACAGCCTCGCCCCTCCCCCGCTCCATAGCATCCCCATTCAGCCTGGCCTAATTTCAGAGCATGCCATGTGTTATAATGTAAGTGGCGCTTACGATTGTCCCAAAACTCCACTTCCTATTGGAAATGGCTGCTAAATCCCATTGCCGAGCTATAACTGATAAGAGAAAATAACGGAACAGCAAAAATCCTTAAAATAAATCTGAATTTTTCATCAATGTATGCTGCAAAAATGTGTGAGCAGCATAATATCAATATAGACCCTGATTCCAGTGATGTGTCACTTACGGGGCTGTTTGCTGTAGTTTTGATTAAAATCACTGTTTTATCAGCAAGGGATTATCATTAGAAGAATTGTAAACTTGCCTACCATATAGTTCTATGTATTCATGAGCGCTGTATAACCCCACCCACACATGAAGGCGGTCATTAATTCCTTGAATGAAGGCGGTCGTTAATTCCTTGACTGACTTCATATACTATAACTTTTTTTCTTCCTTTCTGTAATTGTTCATAGCTTTAAGAAAAACTGATATATCATAGCCCTGCCCACACCACTGATTGGCAGCTTTCAGTGTACACTATGCATAGGTGGAAAGCTGCCAATCAGTGTTGTGGGCGGGGTTATACAGCGCTAACAATTCAGAGAACTGGCAGATCTGCAGCAGAGAAAACTGGGATTTTACCAAAACTGCAGTAAGCAGCCCAGTAAGTGACTGGACATCACTGGAATCAGGGTCCCTGTCTCTACATTATGCTGCTCTCTGATTACATATTAAAAACTTGGTGACAGATTACCTTTAATCCCTTCACGACATACTGCGTCCATGTATGGCACTGCGCGAGGTGCATTCCCGCAAACCACTCAGTTTGGTCAACATTTTTAAAAATTTGTTCCTGTACCCAGTGAAATATTGAATAAAATCTTACTCTCCAAAGGGGGTGTACTTATCACCGGTGTCAGGGCATCTTCTCTTCCGGCATTGGCTTACATTAGTGTGACACATCCGTGCTGAGCATGAAGCATGCTTTTTATTTACTAAGCCAGTTCCTCTTTTCGTACTGCTGTTTGACGCTGCCTGCTCATCCAGCCAGCACTCTGCTATTGGGGCAGCCCTGCTCATCCAGCCAGCACTCTGCTATTGGGGCAGCCCTGCTCATCCAGCCAGCACTCTGCTATTGGGGCAGCCCTGCTCATCCAGCCAGCACTCTGCTATTGGGGCAGCCCTGCTCATCCAGCCAGCACTCTGCTATTGGGGCAGCCCTGCTCATCCAGCCAGCACTCTGCTATTGGGGCAGCCTTGTTCATCCAGCCAGCACTCTGCTATTGGGGCAGCCCTGCTCATCCAGCCAGCACTCTGCTATTGGGGCAGCCCTGCTCATCCAGCCAGCACTCTGCTATTGGGGCAGCCTTGCTCATCCAGCCAGCACTCTGCTATTGGGGCAGCCCTGCTCATCCAGCCACCACTCTGCTATTGGGGCAGCCTTGTTCATCCAGCCAGCACTTTGCTATTGGGGCAGCCTTGTTCATCCAGCCAGCACTCTGCTATTGGGGCAGCCTTGTTCATCCAGCCAGCACTCTGCTATTGGGGCAGCCCTGCTCATCCAGCCAGCACTCTGCTATTGGGGCAGCCCTGCTCATCCAGCCAGCACTCTGCTATTGGGGCAGCCTTGTTCATCCAGCCAGCACTTTGCTATTGGGGCTGCCTTGCTCATCCAGCCAGCACTCTGCTATTGGGGCAGCCCTGCTCATCCAGCCAGCACTCTGCTATTGGGGCAGCCTTGTTCATCCAGCCAGCACTCTGCTATTGGGGCAGCCTTGTTCATCCAGCCAGCACTCTGCTATTGGGGCAGCCCTGCTCATCCAGCCAGCACTCTGCTATTGGGGCAGCCCTGCTCATCCAGCCACCAATCTGCTATAGGGGCTGCCCTGCTCATCCAGCCAGCACTCTGCTATTGGGGCAGCCCTGCTCATCCAGCCAGCACTCTGCTATTGGGGCAGCCCTGCTCATCCAGCCAGCACTCTGCTATTTGGGCAGCCTTGTTCATCCAGCCAGCACTTTGCTATTGGGGCAGCCCTGCTCATCCAGCCAGCACTCTGCTATTGGGGCAGCCCTGCTCATCCAGCCAGCACTCTGCTATTGGGGCAGCCCTGCTCATCCAGCCAGCACTTTGCTATTGGGGCAGCCCTGCTCATCCAGCCAGCACTCTGCTATTGGGGCAGCCCTGCTCATCCAGCCAGCACTCTGCTATTGGGGCAGCCCTGCTCATCCAGCCAGCACTCTGCTATTGGGGCAGCCCTGCTCATCCAGCCAGCACTCTATTGGGGCAGCCCTGCTCATCCAGCCAGCACTCTGCTATTGGGGCAGCCCTGCTCATCCAGCCAGCACTGATCCCATCCTGTCACACAGGCGTACAATTATAAAGTGGTGCTGCAAGGTAGCCCTGGTATTTGCAGTTCCGGGCTACCCGGACTCCTTTAATATAGTAAGGTACAAAAAGTTAACACTTCTTTATTTTTTAAGCTTATGTGTTGATTTTTGTAATGTATGTTGAATAGATGTGTGGAGAAATGAAAATCTTTTTGGCTTGGAGGTCACTTTGTAATGTTTGTGCTTGAACCTATGAACAGCTGGATGCGGAAATCACTGCAAGACACGAGCTCCAGGTGGAAATGAAAGCCAAAGAGAGCGACTTTGAGCAGAAAATATCTGATCTTCAAGGAGAGAAGCAAACGCTGGATTCTGAGAAGCAGCAGATTGTCACCGAGAAACACAAGCTTGAAGGCGACGTGTCTCAACTTTCCGAATCTGTAAGTCAGGACATGTACCGTAAAGGTTAAGTGAAGCTAGCGGCCATTTATGAGACCTTCTAAGGGTGTTCTCTAATATATATATATATATATATATATATAGAAATCATCCGACATCTGATGATTGTCAGGCGGGTCGTACTTTGATCTGCAACCATTACAAACCATTCGACACACTGGGCTTTTTCTTATAGTTTCATAGTTTGTTTTTTTTTTTACAGTTGAAGGTAGACTCAGTTCCATAGAGTTCATCATGTTGATCCATCAGAAGACAAAAACTTCCTGGGGTAGACAGTAAGCGCCACATTAAGGGAGAAATTCCTTCCCGACTCCACATACGGCAATCAGACTAGTTCCCTGGATCAATGCCCAATCACAGAATCTAGTGCACATAACCAGCGATAGTTTTCAAGAAAGGCATCCAGGCCTCTTACATTTTAGTAATGAATCAGCTATTATAGAATCATGTGGCAGAGAGTTATAGTCTCACCGCTCTTACAGTAAAGAATCTGCATCTGTGATTATAATTAAACCACCTTCTGCACAGTTTGCAAGTTCCCCTTAGTCTTTAATGCAAGTAACGTGCAACTCATGACTTGTATACGACCCGTCTGCAATTTGGCTATTTTTTTTTTCCATAGTCAAATCCAATCTAAAATTGTCACATGACCTCAAGTTGCACAACTTATTTTTAAGCGTATTGTTGTTTGACCGTTGCTGCTGTGTAGAGATTTGTCCTATTGAGACTCCATGTCTGTTGAAATAGTTGCGTTCTGCACCAAAAGGAGCCTTTACCCTTTGTTCCAAAATTCTAGGCCCCGAGTGCTTTCTGTTGTCGGAAGCAGGACAACACCATCTTGTAAGTGCCTAAAGATGTTTGCATGCAAGGAGAGAAAAAATCCAGCTCCCCAATCAACTTTGCTAGTATATCCTGGAGTCCTGCGCACGGAATGGTGTGGCCACCAACAAATGTGTAAGAAAGAGGAAAACCAACAAGAGGAACCAACTGAACAACGCGTTTCGACGCTCAGGTCTTAATCATGTTCTGAACATGATTAAGACCTGAGCGTCGAAACGCGTTGTTCTGTTGGTTCCATCATGATATAGCCTAATTTGCTGGATTTTAATATTTTCATAAATAAAGAATGGACTTTTAATTTACAGTAACTGTTCAGCGCTGGATTTTCCTCTTTCTTGCCTAAACATGTTGTCTCCATTCATCTGCCCACAGAATCCATTATGTATATAATAAGACTGAGACTTCCTTTCCTACCCCGCTCCACCGCTGACTTGGTCTTTGTTGATTGACTGCAGCAGTGATTAGCTGCAGTGCCGTAGACTTGATGTCACTGCTGTAAGCCTGATCAGCGCCGGACACAGAGATGGTGAGGAAAGCTCACCAGGAAGTTGTCTATTTTTAGATGGGCTACCAATTGTTGAAAGAGGGCAAGCCCATTAATGCGTGAGCATGCAGTGTGGACAGAAGTGACCATGTCTGCTCCATACATCATGGTCCTGGCACCACCACAGGCGCGTCTGGCTACATTGAACATTCACTAATTAGTGTTCTCCAGGAATGTCCTGCTACTTCCTTAATGATTAGCGAGAAATAAGGGATGAGGCAGTGATCGTCTTCAATGTCAGGTCACATTCGGCGTTCAGTAGCCCTGCTGGGCGAGATATTCAGAGTCTGAATAGCGACATAGACACAAGGGAAGAGACTTCCCGATCAGCAGTGTACGACATAGACACAAGGGAAGAGACTTCTCGATCGGCAGTGTACGACATAGACACAAGGGAAGAGACTTCTCGATCGGCAGTGTACGACATAGACACAAGGGAAGAGACTTCCTGATCGGCAGTGTACGACATAGACACAAGGGAAGAGACTTCTCGATCGGCAGTGTACGACATAGACACAAGGGAAGAGACTTCTTGATCGGCAGTGTACGACATAGACACAAGGGAAGAGACTTCCCGATCGGCAGTGTACGCCAGAACTAATGTTTTGGGTTTTTATTACTGTTGGTCATAAAAACTGAGTGATCTTGTGTTTAAAGCATAGTTCTTAAAAGTTAAGTTTTCTGCCTCACCCGTGAGAATCTGTGATCAGAAATATTAGGAAAAAACCTCCGACATGGGGTGTATTTGTCTGAACAAAGTCCTTTGGTATAATGTACCTGTAACGTGTTGGGTGCAGATATGGGCTGTGATCTCAAGTCCCACTGGCAGATTGAGGCTTAACAAAAGCGCATACATTTACTGAGTTGCACATTGTCAAGTCTCACGGATTTTCCCTCTTTATCCTTAAAGCTTTTATTACTCTCTTTGTTCTGTCAGCGACTAAGAAAAAGAAATGCGAAAATGGAAATCCGACAAAGCTTTCACCTCGGTCTGCTACTTAAGCCATAAAATGAATAATACAGTAGTTAGAAAAGAAATATAATTACTCGCAAAATCATGATTTCAGTCTAAGACATTGAGTACTTCTTTATAACGCGCCAATCTCTGCAAAATATTATTTTTACACCTGAAAGGAGCGAGATATTCACCGCCATGTTGACTTCATCGAAACAGTAATAATCATTTAGGTTGGCAAAAAAGTGTAAAACTTTAATGGACTTTTCATGATGAACAAAAAGTTTAAGAAATAAAAGTGCGGTGAGGACAAGTTTCAGTATGGCCTTACCCCAGCAGAGGGAAGAATTGCCTTCAGTGAACGTTCATGTCTTCCCAATTGTCCTCACTTATAATTGTTGTTTTTCAGATTAATAAGCTGACCAAGGAGCTTGATGATACAAAAAAAGAAATGGCCACCATGTCAGTTTCTACTGTTGTCCTACCAGTTCCGCCTTCAGGATCCGTACCACCCCCGCCTCCTCCACCACCGCCTCCTCCTCTACCAGGAGGATTTGGAGGTCCACCACCTCCACCACCTCCTCTGCCTTCTTCCACAGGAGTTCCTGCTCCTCCTCCGCCGCCTCCTCTATTTGGTTTTGGCGGAGCTCCACCTCCTCCACCCCTCCCAGGAGGTTTTGGGGGGCCACCTCCTCCCCCACCACTTCCAGGTGCTCCCGGTGTTCCACCACCACCACCTCTTCCGGGAGCTCCTCCACCACCTCCTCTTCCTGGTGGTTTTGGGATGCCACCACCACCTCCACCTTTCCCCGGTGGTCCTGGAATTCCACCTCCACCACCAGCTTTTAGCGGTCCGCCACCTCCACCTGGACTTGGAGGCTGGGGTGCCCCTGCTCCACCAGCGCTACCATTTGGATTAGAACCAAAGAAGGATTATCAACCAGGTGTTCAGTTGAAACGGCCAAACTGGTCAAAGGTACGTCTACCAAGTTATATTTTTTTATAAAGCTTTCAAATAGTTGGGAAAAAATCTGGCCACATATTGTAAGGATAAATAATTGATAAAAAAATGAGGTTTTGGCCGGAGTTAGTCTTTTTGAGCACCTAAATTACTAGTATGTGATACTCCATTGAGGGATGTTACTTCCAATTTTGTGTCACTCAGTTTTTTTAATCTGTATAACATAAGACACCACTAAGGACTGACACTTTGGTGCCTCCTCTGTTCCAAGGATTTTCCGTCAAAACAGCAATATTTATAATTATTGATCCCAAAATGATTGACGTGCTCCACCTGATAGGATGTGGTAAAAGTTTTACACAACCTCGTTATCACTGACTCTTTGAAAAGAGCAAGTTACATTGTGTTTCTACGGAATAGAATGGGATATGTGCTGATCTAACTATAGAGGATACACTGTATACTGTCTCTCTGGAATGGATTGTGCCAAAAAATGCTCCAGCTGAAATATTATACCCTCAAACTAAATGCATCACATGTTGTTCTCCACCTGAGCATAACGCGCAGCATACAGTTTCCTCTGCTCTTTCTCTGAGGAGAACACAAGAAAAGCTCCCCACATCCCACCCAAGTCCAACAAACGCACCACATTCTGTTCCTCCATTCATGCCTATATGTAACGCACACATTCTGTTTCCCCTCCCCAAGCGGAAAGTGCCACATCCTGTTTTTCCAGCCCCTCCCAAGTGGAACACGCCACATTCACGTCCTGCAACCTCGCTACCTGAGCGGAACGTGTCACATGTCCTTTACCCGCACAGCTTGAGAGGAAGCCGACACATGCCAAAAACCCCATCCATGCCCAGAATGAGCCGTATGCTGCTTGCACCCGCCCTCCTTTGATCCTCAAGTTACACAAGCTTTCACCCCTTTCCCCATGAACAGGAGACGCCAACATACGGTTCCTGCCCATCTCTGAGTGTACATTGCAACATGCTGTTCCTGCCCACCCCCAGGCGTAACGTGCCACATGATCACACCCCCCCCCTTTCCCCATGAATTGGACATTACACATGCTGTTCCTGCCCACCCCCGGGCATAATGTGCCACATACTCCCTCCCCCCCTTTCCCCCATGAATAGGACATATCACATGCTATTCCTGCCCAAGCATGATGTGCTGCATGCTTCCTCCCCCCCTTCCCCCATGAATAGGACATGGCACATGCTGCTCCTGCCCACCCCCAAGCGTGACGTGCCGCATGCTCCCCCCTCCCCCATGAATAGGACATGGCACATGCTGTTCCTGCCCACCCCCAGGCGTAATGTGCCACATACTCCTCCTCCTCCTCCCCCCCCCCCTCTCTTTCCCCCATGAATAGGACATATCACATGCTATTCCTGCCCACCCCCAAGCGTGACGTGCCGCATGCTTCCCCCCCCCCCCTTCCCCCATACATAGGACATGGCACATGCTGTTCCTGCCCATCCCCAAGTGTGACGTGCCGCATGCTTCTCCCTCCCCCCCCCCCTTCCCCTATGAATAGGACATGGCACATGCTGTTCCTGCCCATCCCCAGGCGTAACGTGCCACATGCTGCCCCCCCCCCCAGTCCCCTTACCATATGTTCTGAACACACCATATTGCTTTCTTTCTAAATCGCTAAGGAACCAGCGGTCTTTGGCAGAGGTACCGTGATATCATGGTACCATGACTAGCTGAGATGTTCTACGCTCCCGGTATTTCGGCCGTGGTGCTCCACCACCGGTCTTTGCTCCATCCATGCAGCTTCCTTACGATAGACGACACATAGCGGAGAGTCCGAGGTCCTCCACAATCCTTCCTTTTGTAGCTGGTTCTGAAGCTGTACATCTCTTTACATCAGACACTGTTTTTCTCGCCTCTTGTCACCCTGCCTGAAGCCTGTGATCAATGGACTCCCTTTTCGCTGTCGTTTAATTCCAGTTAATTTCATTTTTTTGTATTATTTATTTCATGTTTGGTGCCCTCTGCCTCACAGGAAGCATTCTGATGGCAGTGCCATGGTAACACACAATTTAATAATCACATTGCCTTTAAAATATGCAAGCGGTAGATAATTACCTTGCTATAAAAAAAAGGACTGGTTTCTTTTGTCATTTAAATTGCTATTCCTCTCTGTTCTTTTTTTATTATTATGATATTTTGGGGGATCAGATAATTAATGTGCATATCTAAGGGATCGTTCTTCTCCAGAAACTATCTATAGTTCACCGTTGGGTTGGCTTTGCCGGCACAGACAAAAAAAAAAGTTAAATCCTTTCTCCTTGTAGATTATGTTCACCATTAACACCTTGCTCCTCTCAGGTTATCTAAGCCTAATAAAGCCACCGCTCCCCAGACCTGCCATCCACGCACCATCCCACACCCTCTAACATGTGCTCCTTGTTCTTTCGTCCATAGAGTTGTTCTTCCCTGGCAAAGTTCTGAAAGGAAATTCTGTAGTCTGAGATTGTTCCGTCAAAGTATCTCTTAATTGCTTGTTTTTCTCTTTTTTATGTAGATTTTGCCCAAGGAACTTTCAGAAAACTCTTTTTGGACCCAAGCAAAAGAAGACCGATTTGAGAAAGATGAGCTTTTTGCAAAAATAACCCTCACCTTCTCTGCACAGACCAAGGGTGAGTGATCGAAGATGCTTTTCATTATCGTTCTCAGGCTGCCATTAGGTTGGCTTCACTTTGAAACTTTATTAAAGGAACTGGTCAACAGATTTGGTGACTATAAGCTGCGGTCACCACCAGTGACTGAAAACCTCACCATCCTGGTGACAAGTGCTGAACACTTGACTATCAAATGATCATTGTTTTGGCTTTACTGAACTCCTTTCAAGGGAACCTGTCACCAGATTTGGGGCCTATAAGCTGCGGCCACCACCAGTGGGCTCTTGTATACATCATTCTAATTTGCTATATAGAAGAGCCCAGGCCACTGGGTAAATGTAAAAATCACTTTATAGTACTCACCTAAAGGGTGGTGCGGTGCAGACTGGTCGAATGGGTGTCTCCGTTCTCCGGTACCGGCGCCTCCTCTTTCAGCCAACTTTGTCTTCCTTCTTCTGAAGCCTGGGTGCATGTCGCATCCTACATCATCCACACAGGCCAGCATTGAGATCCGGCGCATGTGCACTACAATACTTTGATCTGCCCTGCTCAGGACCTCAATACCGGCTAGTGTGGATGACGTAGGATGCGTTATGCACCCAGGCTTCAGAAGGAGGAGGACAAAGATGGCCGAAAGAGAAGGTACCGGAGAACGGAGACACCCATTCGACCAATCTGCACCGCATCGCCCTTTAGGTGAGTATTATAAAGCGATTTTTACGTTTCTACACAGCGGCCTGTGCTTTTATAAACAGTATATCAGAATGCTGTATATAAGAGCCCACTGGTGGTGACCGCAGCTTATAGGGCCCCAAATCTGGTGACTGGTTCCCTTTTAAAGGAGTTCAATAAAGCCAAAACCATGATCATTTGATAGTCAAGTGTTCAGCACTTGGCACCAGGATAGTTGCTTTCAGCCATGATCTTCATCTGCTGTGGTCCCATACTGTATAGGTAAGTATAGTTCACTGGCATTTCTATTCCAACACCATAATAAAAAAGTGCCATGCTCGGTTTGCAATTAAAATGATTACTCTTCCATTGTAAATTTTGGTTTATTAGGAAAATGTACTGTATTGCTCTTCACAGTAAACTAATCAAACAGGAACATTGTGAAGATCTCAGCACAACTAATAGAAAAAGTGGTTTCTCCAAATTTAATTCTGAGTTTTTCAGCTCCTTCATGATTAGGGTCTTTTAGTACCTTCTAGCTGTTGTGACCTGCTGCAGACGGGTTACTGAGGAATCTTTGCCCATTCCTCTTTGAACGTGACCTTCAATTCACTAATATTCTTTGGCTTGTCTACTATAGCCAGCCTCTTTAAATCCCAGCAAAGACTTTCTATAGACTTCAAGACAGGAGGTGACGGCCACTCCATACTCTTCCAAGATTTCTGAATCCAAGCCTTGTTTATCCTTGACGTGTGCTTGGGATCATTGAAGTGTTAAAAGGCCCAATTTTTTCAGCTTCTTCACAGAAGCCATGGCATTTTCTGTTAGTATTTTTTGAACTTAGATTCAACCAATCTTGTCCTCCACACACAGCAGGTTTCCTGTGCAAGAGAAAGCAAAACCCCCAGATAATCACCGAACCGACACCATGCTTCACTATAGGCATCACAGAACCACCACCATGCTTCACTGTAGGCATCACAGAACCACTGCTATGCTTCGTTGTAGGACAGAACCACTGCCATGCTTCACTGTAGGCACCACAGAACCACTGCCATGCTTTACTGTAGGCATCAGTGAACCACCGCCAAGGTTCACTGTAGGGATCACTAAACCACCGCCATGCTTCACTGTAGGCATCACTGAACCTCTACTATGCATCACTGTAGGAATCATTGAACCATTGCTTCACTGTAGTTATCACTAAACCACAGCCATGCTTCATTGTAGGCATTACTGATCCACCACCATGCTTTACTTTAGGTATTACTGAACCTCCTTTATGCATCACTGTAGGAATCACTGAACAATTGCTTCACTGTAGGCATCACGGAACCACCGCCATGCTTCACTGTATGCATCAATGAGACACTGACATGCTTCACTGTAGGCTGGGTGGTACTTTCAACTCGTGCTTAATTCTTCCTCCTCTAGACATTATGGTTATCCGTTGATTTGAAAAGTTTTGTGTCGTCGTTTCACTGAACACAATCCTTCAAGTTCTGTTCTGTAGATTATATTGGTTTTTTTTGCATTGTGGAACTGACTCTTCTAGTGTCAATGGCTCAGTAGAGACCTTCTGTGTTAAATATGCATGTTACTGTGTAAAGTCAAAC
This sequence comes from Anomaloglossus baeobatrachus, assembly GCF_048569485.1. NCBI lineage: Eukaryota > Metazoa > Chordata > Amphibia > Anura > Aromobatidae > Anomaloglossus > Anomaloglossus baeobatrachus. The sequence goes on from NC_134356.1 coordinate 75,265,110, forward strand.
ATCAGTGCCTGCTGCCACCAAATCTTGCTGCAGGTCTGTTGCAGTCACTAGAGGGTTTTAAATCACCTGCATCCTCAGGAATCTGGTGGCAGCCGGTGACCGCTTACTCTTGTTGCTACTTCCAGGTAACGTTGTTAGTGTTTCTGTAACTTTGAGCTTGTGAATATTCACTCCCTTTATGTTTGTATCCATTTTCTTCTTTGTGTAAGGCAATGTCTTCTTTTGACTTTTTGAGCTTTTCTTTTGACTTATCAAATGCTGACGTTTAAGTTCATTATGGATGTTTTTTCTTCTCATGATTGGTTAGGCTCTTGATCAGTTGCATTAGGTGGGCTTTGGACAACTACTGATTTGCAAATGCATACTCTTATGTGGCATTTTGTTCATTATTTATGATTTTGAGACTGTATATTTGGTGTTAATTTGAAGAAACCACTTGATTTATTAGTTATGCTGAGTAACTTGATCAGTTTAATGGTTGAAATAAACCAAAGTTGTACAACTACAAAGCCTGAGAGCAACTCGCCATGACGTCCATTAGTGTCTGTTGAAAACTGATTCCCCAGGCAAATATGGTCCATGATCTGCAGACACACAAGTCTAGCACTGGTATTGCCAAAATCCCTCTTGAAGGTTCATCCTGTGCATTCAAAGCTTTTTTTAACTAATGAAAATGGCAACCACCATGGTGGAACTTCAGCCCGCCCCTTATAATTCGGAGTGGGGCTGTTGGGCACCACTGCTGTCTGTAGTTCTGCGTTGTAGTGTCCACATACAATGGATAAAGCGTGTGGCTGTCCACAGAGCCTAAAGGCCCCTTTACACGCTACGATTTATCTGCTGATATGTCGTCGGGGTCACGGTTTTCGTGACACACTTTCGTCGTCGTTGGCGACGTCGTTGTGTGTGACACCTACGAGTGACTCCGAACGATCTTAAAAATAGTTAAAATCATTGATCGTTGACACGTCGTTCAATTTCAAAATATTGTCGTTTCGAATGCAGCAGACATATTGCTACGTTTGACACCCTGACAACGACGAACAACATTGTTAGTGCGTCCGTCATCAGCGATGCGGGAGTGTCGTTACGACCAATGCTCTACGCCTCCTCCTCTCTGATTGGTGGTACCAACTGCGTTCTGAATTGGCAGGCATGGTAATAAGGCGGACACAACTATACGCCTCTGTCGTTGCCGGAATCGTTGGGAGGAATGCTGTGTGACTGTGTCCACATGACCGCCTTGGTCAAACAATATATCGCTGAACGATGTTGCGTCGTTTGTGAGATGGGTACGTGTGACCGCTACAAAATGACCTATGAGTGATCTTGGCAAATCGTAGCAACGATCTGGGCGTGTCACATCGCTAACGAGATCGCTAGCAGTATCGTTGTGTGTAAAAGCGGCCTTTAGAATGTAGCTCTTTGTAGAGGAAACCTTGAGTGCTCTGCAGTCGCCATGTGGCTTCCTACTGTCCCCAAACAGTCCACCTATGCAAACCAACCGGGGGCACGAAACTACTGACGGTCAGCTTCTTGGTTGCTTTTCGTCAGTCGTTTAGGCGTCTGTTTACACTGGCCTGCCCAACTTCAGATGCATAAGATGCCACCGTTCTCGGCAGCGCAGGTTCTGTTTCCACAAGACCATGTGCTGCCGAAAATTATCGTTCGTGCAAAACAAGTTATCATTTAATTCAACAAACAAGTGCTTTGCTCATATGTAAGCCATAGTGATAACGCTTCCCATACTAAAAGTGCGGCATCTGCTCCAATATTATCCGCCGCATAAATCATATCCCGACCACTAGAGGGGGCACAGCACTTGTCAAAAGAAGATTTTGTTTTTCATTACTTCTTATCGCATGGCACAGAAAAGGTGACGAAATGCATAATGACATATGACCGTGCAAGAACAATGCAAAAATGTTCCATTATATATTCTATCAACACACTATGGATATTTTCAGACTTTAATGCTCTAAATACAAAAGCGACGTATTGTAACACAAGTTTTTTAGCTTTAAAAACTGGATGGTATGTCTCTGAGATATAACCTCCATGTCCAATCATTCTGACTAATGGCATCTTCGCCAGTTAATAGAATGAGGTTACGGGAAAGAGGAATTGGGGCAAGGGTTGTATTATACTGTATAGATAGCGTCTATACAACCATCATTTATATTTTAGTCACAAACTTGATTTTACCTTTAAAAGTCAGAGGAAAGAAATCCAGATGTAGCTTTGTGTTCTTTATCACTCATCACTCAGTATTTGGTGAAGGGTTTTTTTATTTCAGTATTTGTAGACAAAACCAGGAGTGGGTGAGAAACACAGCAGTGGTGCCCGGTGTGTCTATTATACTTTTCCTCTGTTCCACTCCTGGTTTTGTTTTACAAATTCTGAGGTCAAAACTCACCAAAACTCAATGTGTGTGCGAGTCCTAAAGCTCCTTAAAGCAAATGGCCAGTCTAAAATAAGTCTGTGGGTCACTCTGTGGGTCACTCTGTGGGTCACTCTGTGGGTCACTCTGTGGGTCACTCTGTGGGTCACTCTGTGGGTCACTCTGTGGGTCACTCTGTGGGTCTCTCTGTGGGTCTCTCTGTGGGTCTCTCTGTGGGTCACTCTGTGGGTCTCTCTGTGGGTCTCTCTGTGGGTCTCTCTGTGGGTCTCTCTGTGGGTCTCTCTGTGGGTCTCTCTGTGGGTCTCTCTGTGGGTCTCTCTGTGGGTCTCTCTGTGGGTCTCTCTGTGGGTCTCTCTGTGGGTCTCTCTGTGGGTCTCTCTGTGGGTCTCTCTGTGGGTCTCTCTGTGGGTCTCTCTGTGGGTCTCTCTGTGGGTCTCTCTGTGGGTCTCTCTGTGGGTCTCTCTGTGGGTCTCTCTGTGGGTCTCTCTGTGGGTCCCTCTGTGGGTCTCTCTGTGGGTCATCAGATATCTAAATCCTCCTAGTGCACACACTGTACGCTGCGAGTATTCCCCGGTCTCTGAGCCGGAAATGGAGGTTACGTGACCGCATTTCTGTGATATGCATGTTCCCAGTCAGAACCCAACTATTTGGCGCGGCCTCACTCTTTACAAGTATACTAAACAAGGACACATCCACAGCCCAGAGACGCTTACTAGTCGGCCGTCCCTATTCCATATACTTGTATTGCGCGAGGCTGTGCAGACTAGTCTGGTTGTGGCTGGGAACATGCACGTTGCACAACTTCGGTCACGTGACCTCCGTTCCTGACTCTGAAATCGGTGAATCCTCGCAGCGCACCGTGTGTGTACTGGGCATATTCTTAAGTCTGCAGTCATATAGAGCGACATAGTAACTGCAGACTTATCATTTTAGACTGGACAACCCTTTTAAAGGGGTTATCCATCTTAGGAAAAAAAAATGTAAACGCTGAAAATGGCCAGCTCTTGGAAATTTTGTGCATGCGCCTGGCTCATTTCAGCTGCGTCAATGCACCTTTTGAAGCAAGGTGGACGGTCCCCTGCTTCATTAGCCACACTATGCATGACCGTAAGTCCAGAAGACGTGTGCGTGAGCCCAGTTCTGAACTTCCGGTTATGCACAGCTGAAATGAGCCACGCGCAAGCACAAGATTTCCAGGAGCTGGCGCTGATGCTGGCCTGGTGGAAATCACGTTGTCACACCCATAGGGTTGTGATAAGGAAAAAGGGCCGACTGTTCTGATAAACAAACTAACAAGCCTGTGACTAGTCAAGGATCTAATTAGCATAGGAACAGTGAGGTTTATAAATGGTTTTATGAAACATTCAGATTATTGAATAGCGTTATATTGGACTGGTTAGGGAGAGAATTTAGGCAGATGGGTATCAATGCTGCTGGGTTGGAGGGCATGGGGACTTGATCGGTTCCTTTCAAAGTCCTTCAAGGGGTTGTACGGGACTTTTAGGCACATAGTGTAAAGAAAAATAAAAAAAGCAGATGGCTACTAATGGAGGCAACTACCGGCCTATTGTACTTGGCGATGCCACAAAGGAGTCATTGACCACTCATGCTGGTGATTCGGCTGCTTCGTGTCAGCAGAGCAGCTCTTCTTCCAGGCTTCTATGTCAATGGGGCTTGACCACCAATGTCATACTGATTTGACAATCGGCTCCCTGCTGCCTAACTGCGTGAAGCTAGCTGTCAACCATCATGAATGGGGGTCCTGCCCCGTCAACAGAAAATGAGGCTGTCGCTGTGTCAATATGCCATAAGTGTCAGCTGCTGAAATCCCGGTAGGGGTGGTCTGTTCCGGTGGAGGACGGCGCCGGGCACAACAGGCACGTCATTACAAAACCCAGTTTTTGCAGAAGCGTCTCCCAGGTGTTTGTGACCAAATACATCTATCAGAAGCCTTCTCCGGCCTTGTCTGTGACCCCCTTTTAACATATGTGCTGTATTTTATATCCTCAAGTGACGGCACTGAAGGACAAGGATAGGTTATGTAGCCATTTACGATGTAATGATATGATATTTTCTCATTTCTTTTTTTTTTTTTTTTTTTTTTACATTCTCTTTTGCTTGCCCCAAGCCCCTGATTAATGGAGTCGCTCATCTTTAATTTCACTTCAGTACATTTTTTATTAATGTAATGTTTTCCGTCCTCTATATTGTTGGAAGCATTTTTAAGGCAAAAAAAAAAAAAAAAAAGCTTTTCTGTAATTATAGCGAGCGCCAGCCGGTGCCCTCTAAATACCTCCTATGTCGTCTGCATACCAAGAGCCTGTCCGCTACCCTGTGATTGATGGTTATTGGTTGTGGCCAAAGTTACATGTCAAGGACGTTTGCCCACAGAGGATGTTGCTAGCTGATTCTGAAAATTTATGTTAAGCGGTCTCTTTCTTCCTAGAAAATATCCATTTTCGGCAAAGCTTCTTTAACAATGCATTGGATCTGCAGGTGGCAGCCCGAGCGCTTAGGTTTTCTGTCTTTCTGCATACATTGTTTCAGTATGATTATAGTGATGGGATGTAGACCGTTCATGAATTTTAACACTTTACTTTATTATTTCCCTCCCTCCCCTTCGGCGATCTGCGGGATGTTGTCTGGATATTTCCTGTGGTGATTACAGTCTCCAAAGGTAAGTGCTTCAGATTGTCTTGTTTTTCAAAGTGCAAAAAAAAAATAAAATAATAAAATTCAAGCTGGACCTACCTTGTAGCACACTTAGTCCTCCTTCATACGTAAGGCACGGACAGACATAGACCCATTAAATTCAACCGGATTGTGCACACGCTTGTCTATGTGCTCCTCATGGCAACATGTCCATTTTCTGCTGGCAGCACGTGTGTCACACGGACCGCACACTGATGTGATCTGTGTGACATCTGTATGAAACGTACCGAAGAAAACACTTGTCACTTGAACACCAAGAATTTTTATACTTACCTGTCTCCGGCGCTGCTGTTACTTCCTGGTCCTGCTCATTATACTCATGAATATTCACTGCACTGACCAGGAAGTAACAGCAGTGCAGGAGACAGGTAAGTATAGCACATGGAGAACATACACGGGCAAACATACTGACCTGCGAAACAAACCGTCATACACATGCATTAAATGTACGGCATGGACGTGTGAAAGAGGCCTTACTCTTAGTTGTCTGCCCCAAAGCAAGGCAGCATGTGTCATATCCCTGCAACAAAGTATGCGCCACTTTTGAACGGTTTTCTCATGATCACAAATGGGTAAAACTACAAAGACTTGTACAATTAAACAACTTTGCAATTTACCTCTTATTAAGAATCCTCTCCATTCACAAGCACGTCAGGATTTTTTTTAATTCTATAGTATACCGCTTGTTGCCTAGTTTACCGGCCACCTATGCAGTGAACTTTTGGACATGGAGGGCGTTCTTCTAAGTTCTTTGCTTAGAGCTTGCAAGCGCTGCTCTGAAGGTGGCCTAATCAAGGGTCACTGATCTCCGCTTACAGTTTGGATCAGCGGCCCACCCATGCCCTTGGTCTGAGCTGTCAATGTCCAGGAGTGCATCACCCCCAGCGTGAAGGCAGAGGAAAGATGCGCTCCGAAATTGGATGATGAGCACCAAGTCAATATGGGGTTTACCACGACATTTACACTTAGGAAATCTGAAAGGTCCTGTGTAACTGAAATCCTCACTTAGGCTATGTGCGCACTAGAAATGTGAAGTTTCTCAAGAAAATTTCTTGAGAAACTTCTAGGAGTGAAAGATTTCCGGACCTCCGGAAAAAATCTGCACCAAATCCGCATGCGGATTTGCTGCGGAATTGCCGCGGAATAGCCGCGAATTTGCCGCGATTTTCCCGCGGGTGGTTCCCTGCGGATTTTGCAGGCTGTACTGCCGAAATCCGCAGGGTACCTGCGGAAAAGAATTGACATGCTCATTTTCTCAAGAAACCTATGCAATAACTTGTTTAGTACAGAATACCCTTCTAAGGCCATTCATTTGCCTATGACTTGTGTGGGTGTATATTGTGTGTGTGTGTGTGTGTATGCAGGCAGGCAGACACGCAGGCAGGCAGACACGCAGGCAGGCAGACACGCAGGCAGGCAGACACGCAGGCAGGCAGACACGCAGGCAGGCAGACACGCAGGCAGGCAGACACGCAGGCAGGCAGACACGCAGGCAGGCAGACACGCAGGCAGGCAGACACGCAGGCAGGCAGACACGCAGGCAGGCAGACACGCAGGCAGGCAGACACGCAGGCAGGCAGACACGCAGGCAGGCAGACACGCAGGCAGGCAGACACGCAGGCAGGCAGACACGCAGGCAGGCAGACACGCAGGCAGGCAGACACGCAGGCAGGCAGACACGCAGGCAGGCAGACACGCAGGCAGGCAGACACGCAGGCAGGCAGACACGCAGGCAGGCAGGCACGCAGGCAGGCAGGCACGCAGGCAGGCAGGCACGCAGGCAGGCAGGCACGCAGGCAGGCAGGCAGGCACGCAGGCAGGCAGGCAGGCACGCAGGCAGGCACGCAGGCAGGCAGGCAGGCACGCAGGCGCACACGCATACCTACGCACACGCATTCCTACGCACACGCATTCCTACGCACACGCATTCCTACGCACACGCATTCCTACGCACACGCATTCCTACGCACACGCATTCCTACGCACACGCATTCCTACGCACACGCATTCCTACGCACACGCATTCCTACGCACACGCATTCCTACGCACACGCATTCCTACGCACACGCATTCCTACGCACACGCATTCCTACGCACACGCATACCTACGCACACGCAAATCTATATATATGGATGCATCTTTCCACGTATACTAATGTGGCTACTTTGATGCCAATGACGACAGCTACATAGGCAAATCATTTATGCCGCGTTTGTACATTTAACCCCTGCGGACACAGATGTCCACACACAAACGTAAAACATCTTTGATTGGAATAATCAGCGTGTTGCTGAAATGTCCACGGCAAAGTGAGAATCCCTTAAGTGACGCGTGTGCCATTGTGCGTTCAGATCTCCAGCTTCTCTGATGACCTCTGAGGAAAGATTCACTTGCATTAGCTAATTAAGGGGACAATGAGCACAAATGAAATGATTCCTGCCATCAATAAGCTTTTACCATGCGCAGCCAGACGCCCGCTCCTCTCCCATCTTGTATCCTGTCAAATTAATGACACCATTAATGTCATTTAACTGGAGGTGCCACCTAGTGTTATTTCCCTACATGTTCACTCCTAATCAGCGCTAATCTTTAGCAATTCTCAAGGCCCATGAATTACCAATACGACGCCTCTTCCCATTCATGCACCGCTGCATTCCCGCTCTTATACAGCTCATCTTTTGTCTCCTACCAAACCTTTGGGGGCCTTTGACAAAAATCTTTAAGTCCACATTTACATTTAAATGACTGCACATGGTGTCTTATCATTTTGGGCATGGAGTGAACAGCGGCCTGTTTTGATTCTTTTATATATCTATATCCCCTGCAGATACTCTTTATGGTCAGTCACTATGTTGGCGGCTGGTTGTACGGTATTCAGATGGATTCCCATTGACTTCAATAGTAGGGGGCTAAACATGAAATGCCAGGATGAGTCTGAACTTTTAATGCTGTAACCTATAGTTTGTGGTGCTACAGAAAAAGGGGGTTGCCACTTTCATTTAATCCTATGGCTTGCTCTGCTTTTTTTTAGAAAAAAAAAAAAGCAACAAAAAAAAACTTAAAGGGGTTGTCCACTAAATAGAACAACCCCTTCTGATGCCACGTTTTTCCCCCAGGTAAAATAGTAAAGGCTATACTGACCTCCCATACCAGCACCCTTCCAGCTATCCGATATCTCTGCGCCAGGGGTCAATGAAGTTCTGACATCATGTGAGCCCTGCGTCCAATCAGCGCTGGCTTCACTCTCCCCGCTTCGGACCAAATGAACCATCAACAGGAAGTGAGCGCAGCCACAGCAGCAACTTCCTGTTGATTAACTTGTTTGGTCTGAAGGTGGGGAGAGTAAAGCCAGCGCTGATTGAACATGGTACTCCTATGACATCACATCTCCCATGTGAGCCCCAGCACCCCAAGTTTGGACACCGCTGGAAGATCGCCGATATGGGAGGGGAGTATAGTCTTTATTATTTTGCAAACCTGTGGAAGCAGAAGGGTTGTTCTTCTAGTGGACACAGCCCCTTTAACGTAACCTCTCCCACTTTCCCAGTGTTTGTTTATATGGCTGTATTAATGACGTCACTAGACTGCTGCCAATCACTGGTTGCAGTGGTCACACACTATGACATCATCACTTGAACAAACTCTGGGCCAGTGGCAGAAAGGCAAAGCACTTTTTCTTTCTATAGACTTAAGAAGTGAATATGAGCAACCCCTTTAAGCAGTTAACCTCTAATTAATTAGGAGAAATGATATCTCGTGCTGCGGAGGAGTCATGGTGGTGATCACTAGTGCAATTCAGCAGAGAGCAGAGCAAACGAAGAAAAGGCAGCAATGTCAGCACCTTCCATTGCTTGTACAGCATACCGAAGCCATTTTACTGATTGATATCGTGCTATACACTCCACTATATAAAAGTGTTCTTGTCCTCCTGCATTGCAATGTTCCGGGGTTGCCATAGTGATGTCTCATACTCGGGCGGTGTGACCTTCTCCAGTGACGACTGGCTTGTAGCTTTAGAGTTATGGGATGCCATCCCTTTAAGACCCTTTTATACAATTTGAAGTAGTCAGTGACAGCGTCATCAGAGGGGGATGAGCTCCCACCATCGTGGTCGTTACGGCAGGACGTCGTCTATGATATATATATCGGACACCTGCTGATGATTTTGCCATTTCTGCTACTAAGCCGGCGCGATCGTCCCGTCACAGTAGTTTGCGGGAACGTATATTATGTTGTAAAGGGGTTAAAGGCAACTTGTCATACCATAAAATGCTACAGTATATCACAAAAGTGAGTACACCCCTCACGTTTTTGTAAATTTTTTATTATAACTTTTCATGGGACAACACTGAAGATGTGACACTGTGATACAATGTAATGTAGTCAGTGTACGGCTTGTATAACAGGGTAAATTCAATGCCCTCTAAGTAACACAACACACAGCCAGTAATGTCAAAACCACTGGCAAGAAAAGTGAGTACACCCCTAGGTTAAAATGGCTAAATTGTGCCCAAAGCGTCACTATTTTGTGTGGCCGCCATTATTTCAAGCACTGCCTTAACTCTCTTGTGCATGGAGGTCACTAGAGCTTCACAGGAGCCGCTGAAATCCTCTTCCATCCTCCAGGACAACATCATGGAGTTGGTTGATACCTTGTACTCATTCACATTCTTTTTGAGGAGGTCCCACAGGATCTCAATAGAGTTTAGGTCTGGAGACATGCTTGGCCAGTCCAGCACCATTATCCTCAGTTTCTTTAGCAAGTCAATGGTCATTTTGAAGGTGTGTTTGGGGTTATGTTGGAATACTGCCCTGGTGCCCAGTTTCAGAAGACAGGTGGATCATGCTCTGCCTCAGTATGTCACAGTACATGTTGGCATTTATGATTCCCTCAATGAAATGTATTCCCTACTGCCAGCAGCACTCATGCAGCCCCAAACTTTGACACTCCTACCACCATGCTTGACTTCAGGTAAGACACACTTGTCTTTGTACTCCTCACCTGGTTGCCACCACACATTCTTGACACAATCTGAACCAAATAAATGTGTCTTTGTCTCATCAGATCACTGGACATGGTTCAAGTAATACATGTCCTTAGTCTGTCTTCAGCAAACTGTCGGCTTATTTTGGGCATCATCCTTAGTAGAGGCTTCCTTCTGGGAAGACCGCCATGCAGAACAATTTGATGCAGTGTGCGGCATATGGTCTGAGCACTGACAGGCTGACCCCCTACTCCGCACGCCTGTAACCTCTGCAGCAATGCTGTCAGCACTCATACATCTATTTTCAAAAGACGACCTCTGGATATGACGCTGAGCAAGTGCCCTCAACTTCTTTGGTCGACCATGGTGAGGCCTGCTAGCAAGTGGAACCTGAAGTTATGCAAATAAAACTTTAGGGCTGTTGCTATATGGGGGGGGGGGGGGTGTCCACCAACTGAACTTGAGCAGCTATGTAGAAGGGGCCCATCAACTAGGGGGGCTGATATTTATAGTATAATTTTCCCTCAGATTGAACCCCTGAAATAATACTGTGGTTAAATGGTAGTCTTTCCTTGGAAGAGGGCTGTCTCCCCAGTGTTGGGGGCAAATTCGGGAAAAGGCGGCTAAGTCATCCCTATGCACTGTATACAAGGAGGATCCGTATAAGATCTTGATGTTCTGATTCCATAACCCAAAGCTTTTACATAAATTTAACCCTCAGTTCCCAGAAGTATGTTGGTGTTATGGTAGGGGAGCCGGGGCTCTCTTGTCAGGATTTTGGAGCTCTTCTTTAAGCAGTATGGAGTTTTTGTCATCCTGCAGATGTTACAGTATTTCCTAGCAGTTTGTGCCGGTGTACGTCTGTCTTATCCAGAATGACTAACTGAAAAGATGGTAATAATTGCAAGCTTTCGAGACTACTCAGGTCTCTTCATCAGGCATGGTATAACACAAAATCTGAAGAGTCACATACTTATACACAACAGGACTTAGAATAGTGCAGTAAAAAAAAAAAAAAAAAAAAAAAAAAAAAAAAAAGAACAAGTTATATGAAACAGAACTATCTCTATGGCAGGGGGACAAGCTGTTCTAGCCATAAATACTGCTGCAGTTCAGTGTGAAAGTTTTATTGTCCTTTGATAAGGGTCTGGTCCAGGGCTGTGACACGCTCGGATGGTCAGAGGAGCACATCTTTTAACTGATGTAAAAAGACATGAATCCATGAGACACATTCATTCCTTCTCTGAATGTGTCAAAGGTCATCATAAGTTTGTACAGTCCTTTGGGGATCAGATTCTCCTTTTTGCATTTGGATAAGAAAAATATGTCGCTGTCCAGTTGTGCGCGTTTCTTCAGAAGTGTCTTTAGTTCCATAAAGATGCGGTACATTCTGGTATCCTCCATTTTGATACAAGTAAAATATATCTTTGTACCGTGTTAGCCAGTAGAGATAAAAAAAATTGTTTAAAAGAACAGAGAGTCCTCAGTGTACCAGAATGTACCGCATCTTTATGGAACTAAAGACACTTCTGAAGAAACGCGCACAACTGGACAGCGACATATTTTTCTTATCCAAATGCAAAAAGGAGAATCTGATCCCCAAAGGACTGTACAAACTTATGATGACCTTTGACACATTCAGAGAAGGAATGAATGTGTCTCATGGATTCATGTCTTTTTACATCAGTTAAAAGATGTGCTCCTCTGACCATCCGAGCGTGTCACAGCCCTGGACCAGACCCTTATCAAAGGACAATAAAACTTTCACACTGAACTGCAGCAGTATTTATGGCTAGAACAGCTTGTCCCCCTGCCATAGAGATAGTTCTGTTTCATATAACTTGTTCTTTTTTTTTTTTTTTTTTTTTTTTTTTTTTTACTGCACTATTCTAAGTCCTGTTGTGTATAAGTATGTGACTCTTCAGATTTTGTGTTATACCATGCCTGATGAAGAGACCTGAGTAGTCTCGAAAGCTTGCAATTATTACCATCTTTTCAGTTAGCCATTAAAAGGTATCAACCACTGAGGACTCTCTGTTCTTTTAAACAATTTTTTTATCTCTACTGGCTAACACGGTACAAAGATATATTTTACTTATCCAGAATGCTCGCTTTTGCATCAGGTCGTCCTTGCTGAGGCTTAAGCCTGACACTTGTTAATGGAACGTCCTAGACATTAGTTACCCTTCATCTGACAACTAGCCATCGCTGTTCAATCCGAAAGGGATTTTGTGCACTATTGATCTCCTCTTATGTCACGGGTTTCATCCTTTGACCAGCGCTCTAGTAGTCGGCATACGGTGTGCAGCTGTTCTCCAGTCTCTTTGATGATGTGCTATGCCGCAGAACGCTCCGAGCGCCTGTCAGTGCGGACATCAGGGCTCGGCTTTGTGTTGTGGATTAATTGGTGATGGGGCTGTCAGATAAAGGTGAGTGCATGATGGTTGTGCACAGCCAAGCTCTTTGTACCTGGCCTGTGTTTTCTTCAACTACATAACTAACCTGATCTGTATTATACAGACTGCATGGCAAGGGTCTGGATATTAATACACCTGTATGGCCAAGCACGCTCTCCAAGGAATTAGGATACACTTCTTAATCATTAAAGTCAGGTCTTTCAGTCCCATTGCCCCTGGTAGAACATCCCCCACCCCCGCCATGAGGTCTGCTGTTACTAATGTGACCCAGTGGCTGGTGATAACGAACTAAGTGATACCAGCGCGGTCCTGTAACAATAGCCACCGGTGTAATAAGTCAGGTCATAGTGGAATACATATAGTAGAAACCCTATCTCTTGTGAACGGTATTACTGACAAGTGGAAGGAACCACAGTAACTTGGCTAAGAAGTGGAGATAACATAAAGTTGAAGTGGAGTTGCTAAGTAATGAAGAGCAGAGGGCATAAGTCACCACCGGCCTTCTGATGACTACACCTCTATTCGCATTTGCCTCAGCACAAAAACTGCGCCGCCAGCTTCATGGTGTGAGTTTTCACAGCCGAGCAGCTGCTTGCAAGCCTTACATCACCAAGCACAATGCCAGGTATTGGATGGAGTGGGGTATAACCACTACTGGACTCTGGATCATCGCACATGTGTTCTGTGGAGTGATGGATCACGCTTCTCTCTCATAGTGTGATGGACTGGATTGGTGAATGCTGGAAGAACATTGCCTGCGTTGTGCCAGTTATAAAGTTTGGGGGCGAGATAATTCTATTCAGTTTTTTCCCTGGGGTTTGTTCCGTTTAAGAGATTTGGCAACCATAAGCCGCGAGCACCACCACTGAGCTCTTATTTACAGCATTCTAATATGCTGTATATAAGAGCCCAGGCCGCTCTGTATAACGTAAAAACACTTTTATTATACTCATGTAGAGGGCGGTCCGGTCCGATGGTTGTCGCTGCTCTCCGGTCCAGCGCCTTCTCTTTCCTGCGATCACTGTTCTCCTATCCAGATCATGCAATCTACAGCTTCTACACCGGCCGGCATTGCAGTCCTGCTGAGAGCAGATCAAAGTACTTTAATGCGCAGGCGTGAGGAAAGGTTAAAGACCGCCCGCATATTTGCACTACAAAGTGCACCTGCGCAAGATCACAATGCCGGCCAATGTAGAAGACGACTTTGATCGCGTCATGCACACTGGGCGGGATAGGAGGAGGACGGCTAGCTCAACATAGAGGAGGCGCCGGACTGAAGAGCAGCGACACCCATCGGACCAGACCACCGCCTAGGTGAGTATTATAGAAGTGTTTTTTTTATGTTATACAGAATGGCCTGGACTCTTTTATATATAGCATTCTAGAATACTGTATATAAAAGCTTACTTGTGATGGCCGCAGGTTATAGTCCCCAAATCTGGTGACAGGTTCCCATTAAGGCTTCAGCATAGCAAGACATTTTGTACACTTGTAAGCTTCAGACTTTGTGATAAGCTTAGGGAAGTATTTTTTAATACTTATGGCTTAAAGTGGTTTCAGAACATGACAATGTTTTCAGAACCCTTGCCCCATTAGTCCAGAGGTTGTCTGGAATTACAACTTAACCCTATTCAATATTTCGAGTACATGCCATCTAAACTCTCCATTGCTTATTGCCCCCAATAATGGTGTAGCCACATCCTTGCACCGCCCAGTGACCACGGCACCTTTTAGTTGCCCTTAGGTTGTGCTCACTTCACTGTAGATATTTTTCATTTAAGAGATCGGGCCGATTTATGCTAATGACACTCGGATCAAACTCTGCGAGAATTTGATCCTATTTTCACCTTTTATGTGATAAGAATATTTCTCCATATCGGCACTGCCCCATAGTATAACAATGGTCCGAGGGCTATCTGATAAAACATTAGATAGCCCTTGTCTGTGTGATTAGAACACAATTCATTTTGTGTCAATGGTATCCATCTTGTCGTATAATTTCTGATGTCATGGTGATCAAATAACGCTGATGGATGGGTAAGTTTTACATTTTTGTTTGCGCCCCTAAAGTTCTTATTGGCTCATAGTTCAGAGGGAACTTTTGTCTGTGACCCTTTGTAAAGTGCCTACATGTGCTAATAAACTAGAAGTCCTGAGTACACCATATAAAGCTGTGCTGTATTGATTTCCCGCTCGTAATACAAATGTTATTAATTTGGAGTTCAAAAGGCAGAGAAGCCGTGTATTTCGATCACATCTTTGTTATACGCTCATGTGAGCGCAGCCTATCAGAATATTATTTATTGATCTGTTAACAAGTTATATTTAGGGTTCTGACGGCCAGCGTTTCGGCCTTCTTGTACCTTGATCACGCCTTGTTGGAGCACTGTGGTGGACACGCACTGAGGAGGCTGATGAGATACTGCTGGGTGTAAATTATAAGACCATTACGCTGAGGATACACTCCTGTATGCACTGAATTGCTGCTTTTAGCCTCCATAGAAGGTGATTAGGGTGTGATATTCCTGAATATAGGGCATTGATATCACAGTCGTATGGCACTGCTGTACTTTACAATATTGGCAATAGAATTGGACTTGATACCAAATAGTTTTACATCTTCTGATGTCGTGTCCGTCTCCCACTCTTACAGCTGTCCATAGAGACGTGCCGCAGCCAGAACAGTTGGCCTGCTTTAGTGATCAGTAATCGCCTGGCATGTCTACCCTCATAATACGTTATGTAACCCCCCCTATTGTGTATGCAGGTGCTAGTATCACATTCTTGCTTTTTTGCAACCTTTATTTAAAGCCTTGTCCTGCTGCTGCGTCCTCTGCGCGGCTCTGCCTGCCATTTATGTAGTTGGCCATAATCCCCAGATGCAGTCATTTAGCTCTTTATTGTATAGCTCTTCATTAATCGCTTTAACATTGTATATATTAATTGCACATTAACCTATTTAATAAATTCTAATTGGTTTCTGTGTTAATTCTGTGCTCTATTTCCAACTTGGTTTAATCATAAAGTCTCCTGGGGGGTTTACATCCGTCTGCCTGCAATAGGAAATGACTCGAATATGCTGAGAACAATTGGGTTACTAATGTGTATGGTAAGTAACACATGGCGGCATTTTTACACTGACCTGTTTTTGGCTAACCCAAAAAACTAATAAAACATTTGAGTTAAAATGATACATGTGCTGTGCTTCGAGTGGGGTCTGTAGGGGTGAAACTAGGGGCGGATAAGCCGTTGGTGTCACACACAGCGACAACTACAACGACGTTGCAGCGACGTCTCGTCGCTGTGTGTGACATCCAGCAACAACCTGGCCCCTGCTGTGAGGTCGCCGGTCGTTGCTGAATGTCCAGCTTCATTTTTTGGTCGTCGCTCTCCCACTGTGACGCACACATCGCTGTGTTCGACAGCGAGAGAGCAACGAAATGAAGCGAGCAGGGAGCAGGAGCCGGCGTCTGGCAGCTGCGGTAAGCTGTAACCAGGCTAAACATCGGGTAACCAAGGGAAGACCTTCCCCTGGTTACCCGATATTTACCTTCGTTACCAGCATCCGCCGCTCTAGCTGCCAGTGCCGGCTCCTGCTCTGTGCACATGTAGCTGCAGTACACATCGGGTAATTAACCCGATGTGTACTGTAGCTAGGTGTGCAGGGAGCCAGCGCTAAGCAGTGTGCGCGGCTCCCTACTCTCTGCACATGTAGCGCAGCGACGTGTGTCGTTATGATCGCTGCTGCGTCTGCTGTGTTTGACAGCTAAGCAGGGATCATAACAGCGACTTACAAGGTCGCTGTTGCGTCACAGAAAATGGTGACGTAACAGCGACGTCGTTGTCACTATGTGTGAACCCAGCTTTATGCAGCCGCCAAGGAGGTCTGAGAGCTAAGAAGGACAATATCTACCTCCACAGCAGCAAACTTGCCCTGTATCCTCTTCCACTGCAGAAGACATAATACCTTATAGTAGTTTATGTGGTGTCGGAGTCTGAGCACGGCATGGTCAAAGCACATTTTCCAGAATATTCCCTTAGCAACGTAGAATTACCCGAAACGAGTGGCTGACCAGCTTTGAGGAAAATCACAACAGCTGATAACGTAATGCAAATCATTTTTTTCTTTCTCCAAATATTTGGACATCTTAGGACATTTCTCTGAGGATATGTTGAATACTATGTACACATTCACACCGAATTTTATTTATTATTCATTTTCATACTATGTACAAAGAGAATTTGTCAGCACGATTTCCCCCTCCATACTGTTTATATGGTCCTGTTACTCTCTGAAAGATAATGCCATCCATAACTTTAATACATAAATGAGGCTTCTGAGCTCTGGGTGTGATCCGAGCACTTCCCAAGCTTCTCTCTCTCTTCCCCACCCAGCCCTAAATGTTTCTGCTTGATTGACAGCTCATTGGCTTGACTATATAGCTGGTGAGCAGTCAGTCATAAGAAGGTGGAGCTGGGCCAGGAATAGAGCCAGGTAGACTTGAGAAGTGCTTAGATCACACCCAGAACATTTAAGACTCATCTGCATGTGTCATGGGGTAGATACAGATATAACAGGGGCTCCTAGGCAGACCCTAAGGCTGGGGCCCCTGCGCTGTTATCTAGGAGGTAGGCTTGATGGTAGCCAGGTTCGAGCCCCCAGAGTGACCCTGTCTCCTGCCCGAACCCTGATACTACTTCCCCCCCCTTACCCCCGGGAGCCGGCCAGAAACCGAAACCCCACAAATGGTCACAGACTAGGGTAAACAAAAACTCGCACACACTGCACTCAATTACAAAGTGGGACAGTGAGTGAACTGGTGAGTGAAGCAAAAAGGGATAGGGAATAAACGCACAACTGAAGGACTTGCACACCACACAAAACCACAACTTGTAGATTACGAGCCAGCAGCAATTAACTCCTGCTGTACTGGAGAGCAGTGAACACAGCTGACGCCCATGACAGGCTGTGCAACTAAGTGATCCCAGGCTGTTTGTCCGACTCTGCAGTGAGAACTGAGTCAGCCGCCGCCATGACACCCAATGAGTGAAAGGCAGAACACCGCACGGCAATGTGAGTTAAAACAGCAATTTTTAAGTCTGAAAGTAGCAGATTTCATAAGTAAAGGCATGGATAGCATGATTTCTGTGAGCACAACATGACCATATAAACCGTTTGAGGGTGGTAGGGGGTGGAAAAATCTGAAAAGTGGCTCATCCTAAGGTATGAAAATTGCAGACTGAAACTTTGCACCATAAGAAGAACTAAAACTAATTTTATTTTCATGTCAAAGATGTCCATAAGCTTTAAAGGGAACCTGACAGCAGTTTCTTGCTGCAGAAACCCACAAGCAGCATGAGTCGGACACTGGCAGCGTTATTGCAGCCATGTATGATTTACTCTGGAAGGCTACGACGTTTCAGACAACACAAACTTTGGAAAACCGCTCGAGGATCAGGTGTCTCAGATGACTAGTTTGGCAACTCCTCCTTGTCCTGGTTCCCTTAGATTGACAGGTCTCTCCTTATGTGTTTTGTATAGGGAGAGACCTGTCCATCTTGGGGTGCGGGGCTGGCAGAAGCCACACGACTAGTCATCTGGGATGCACAGTCCCTCATCAGCTTTTCAGTCTACGACTGCGTTTTGCTTAAAACCTCCACAGCTATTAGATTTCCCTAAAACCACGATGGAAAGTAAGAGAGGACACATCTACATATCGGCACTGTTCATTTAGCATAAGATTTATAGGCTTATTTGACTATATTATAGCTGGATGAGCCAGGATATTGCGGGATATTGTGCAATTCATCTAATAAAAAGGCAATGTGATTGGAATCCAGAGCTATTTCTATCCGCTTCATCGTTGTGGCCTGGCAGTAAGATCACCAGGGTGTATTGCATAGGAGGAAGGAGAACCTTCTTAATGAGGCCGAGGAGGCTTTTCTACTGCAGGATTTCACTTCTTTCCATCAGCCGCTCTAGTTAAGGGAACGGATTAATTACCATATGGAAAAATGGCAGGGTGCGGAGCAGTGATAACTGACTTTACACAGCTCCAAACACCTCTTGACCTTTCGAAAGGTCTCCACAAAATGTCTCTTGCTTTGTCTACTTATTGAGCTGCATCTCAATGAGCCAGCTTTTGCCGTCTGGCTGCCGTTCCTCCTTGGACGTCCACCAGCTTGGCCAGAAGGGACAATGCATTAGCCTGGAGAGGAGTGAAACGCGCGCTTCCCTCCCGTCAACCAGATCCTCCGACTCGGGAAAACTCAATAACAATTGCCGCCTTTCTAATAAATGAGCATTTTATCTGCTTTCTGCTCCTTTCTGTTTTATTTAGACGTTCATCTAACCCCCTGATGAGTGAAACTAATAAGGGTAGCTTCAAAACACTCCAATCTCTTCCCTCCTCTTCTCCCCCTTTGTGGAATTAGCATATTTATGGACATTATAATTTTCCCTCTTTAGCTGATCTGATAGCGAGGGGCTGCACTTTAATTTGTTTCAATAAAAAGCCTGACAGGCTCGGAGCCGTTTCAGGCAGTTTGAAGGCAGTGATTCACGCATTTGCATAACATGAATGTGCTGTTAATGGTCCTGCATTGGAGGAATTATTTCTCTTTCTCTCTCTCTTTCCTTTTTTTTCTGCCTCCTTTTCATTAGTGTTTTATTCAGACCTGTCTTGCAGTGAAAGGTGTGTGCCGTCCTCCTTTCTGTAATTATCTCTTGATGATGTTGTGCGGAAACGCCAGCTGGAACTGGCTCCCCTTAATTCCCGTCAAAGCATAAAAATGAGATCCTTGCCTGTGAATGCGGAATTAACCTATGGAGGGCCAATAATAAGGGCTGTAGACATGATTACCGTTGTTCTGTCCAATTTGCTTCATACTCTGCGTCCCCGTGATTAGTCCGTTCTAGAGGTGACTGATTAGTCCTCGCCGATACACACGCATTATACAGAAGTGGAGCTACAAGGCATGTAATGATGTAGAAAGCCGGAAAAATACATTGCCAATCACTGTTAATAAATACGTGCGCTAGTAAGAAGCCAGGTTTGGAGAAATAGACTTGTTTCTATGGAGTTTAGGAGAGTTCCAGTCAGGTACTGTCACTCTAGGTATGGGAAAGTACCAAGCGAGCGGCGAAAGAGAAGGGGACCCCTGCATCTTGGGAAGGGGGAGATGGTTACCTCTGATCAAACCTAACAGCTGGTCCCTGGGGTCCCTCATCACTAGAGATGAGTGAACCTGAGGTTCTGTTTTCAAACTGGTCCCTGGGGTCCCTCACCACTAGAGATGAGTGAACCTGAGGTTCGGTTTTCAAACTGGTCCCTGGTGTCCCTCACCACTAGAGCTGAGGGAACCTGAGGTTCTGTTTTCAAACTGGTTCCTAGAGTCCCTCATCACTAGAGATGACGGAACCTGAGGTTCGGTTTTCAAACTGGTCCCTGGGGTCCCTCACCACTAGAGATGACGGAACCTGAGGTTCGGTTTTCAAACTGGTCCCTGGTGTCCCTCACCACTAGAGATGAGGGAACCTGAGGTTCGGTTTTCAAACTGGTCCCTGGTGTCCCTCATCACTAGAGATGACGGAACCAGAGGTTCGGTTTTCAAACTTTTCCCTGGGGTCCCTCACCACTAGAGATGAGTGAATCTGAGGTTCGGTTTTCAAACTGGTCCCTGGGGCCCCTCACCACTAGAGATGAGTGAACCTGAGGTTCAGTTTGCAAACCGAACTCCAAATTTAAAAATCAAGGTTCAGGTTCGTGGATCGGATGCTATACGTGCAAACAAAACTTGTGCTCATGTACGCTTGGTGCTCAGCCCAGTGTGAGCAGCCTGCAGTGTTTTGAACGACGCACACTGGGGGTAACAACAGCATGCTCAGATGTAGGGTGCAACAGCAAAAAAAAAAAAAGTTTGAAAAAGCCCGCCCACCCTCTCCCGGAAGTATTCTGCTTATGGCTGGCTGTATGTGGGCAGAGACTCAAACTGCCAATCAGTGACTTGATACAGAGTTTGGGCCAAGCTCGATCCTGTGGAGCTAGGTTAATTTGCTGCTGGCGAACAAAACATCAATGAAACCCCTCATCTCTACTCACGACCCTTGATAAGTTCTACACGTATGAGCCGAGCCGGATACCTGACCCACAGGTATCCCTAGTCCTGGACCCTATCTAGGTTATGGGTGAAATGAGCGCTTTGTCTACCCTACTAAATGTTAAAGGAAGACACAAGGGGAACACACAGGGGGAAAAAGCACGAAGTACTCATCCCCAAATGACACAAGCAGGAGTTCAGGAAAGCTTCAGCAACGATACTACAGATGAGTACAAGCTACCTGCTTGCAATCAGAGCTAGAATTTACTGAATGATATCACCAGCACCAGTCCAGGAAAGAAGTGAGTATTTAAGCACCAAGAGAATACTGGTAATCAGCAGCTGGGTGGAAGGCAAAACTTCCTACTGGCTCCAAAAGAGGGAGCTCTTTTTGTAGAGTAGTTTTCTCTACTCCACTCTTGCATGTACATAATTGATTTTCATTGTTCTGATAGTAGACTCAAGAACAGTAACACTTGCTAATCTCCTTGAGAGAGGCCTTTAGTTGCTTAACAGTTACCTTGGGTTTCTTCGTGCCCTCACAGACCACTTTTTCTTTTTGAAGTGATCTTTGCTTGCCAACCTCTTTTGGGAAAGGCAATAATGGTCTTGAATTTCCTGTATTTTGTACACAGATTGGTAGAGTCCAAACTCTGTAGTAATAGTTTTGTAACCGTTTCCAGCCAAATGAGATCCACAATTCTTCCATGTTCATTATTAATGTTCATTATCCTGATAGTAGACTCAAGAACAGTAACAGTAGCTAATCTCAGTGGGAGAGGCCTTTAGTTGCTTAGCTGTTAACTTGGGTTTCTTTGTGAGCTTCCAGACCATATTACTTTCATTTTGAAGTGATATTTGTTTGTCGACCCCTATTGGGAAAGGTAATAATGGTCTTCAATTTCTTGTATTTTGTAGACAGATTGGTGGAATTCAACCCCCCTTGTAAGGATTTTGTAACCTTTTCCAGCCAAATGAGCATCCACAATTCTTCCTCAAAAACCTATGTTTGTGCTTTGATACATTTTCACAAGCCTGTATTGTGAAGATCAGACTTTGATAGATCCATGTTCTTCAATTAAAACAGGTCACCCACTCACTCTTGATTGTCATCCCATTGATTGCAAACACCGCACTCTAATTTTATCTTCAAATTATCTACTAATCCTAATGGTTCACATACTTTTGCCACTCACAGACTTGTGATATCTCATTGAAAAAAAATAAGCCTAATATTTTAGACTCATTCGTTTTGATCTATTGTGAATATCAGTTTTAGGTCAAATTTTATGCAGAAATATGGAAAATTCTGAATAGGGGCGGCACAAACTTTCAAGCGCCACTGTAATTGTTCACATCTTCTTGCAAAATGAAACATCCCGGTTTCCAGGTAATTGTAGCATATTGTGTCACAGGAATACAAAGTGTTTGCATTGTAAACCAAATTAGTCTGTATGATATAAGCCAAAGCTTTTAGGCCCCGGGAGGGTTTAACCTTGTAAATCTAATTTTCCTAGGACAAGAGAATGAGCTCAATGAGCTTTCATATAAATTTCGTTCCCCTGTGCTCACGGCATTGATCTGCCGAGCAGTTGTTAAATTGCAGGTGGATTGTCAAGTCCAAACTATTTTTAGTTATGAATGTCAGGACATTACAGGGGAAAGTTGCGCTGTGCGAGAATGAACTTGCCCCATTATGCCAAACTTTTAAATGGATAATGCTCTCCATTGTGCGAGATCATTCTCCAGAAGATGAGCCGGAAATTTCCTTTATTACGATCTGTAACATTGGTGCTCCTGACACTTTATATTAAAGATGGGCGATATAATACCTGCACCGAGGCGAAGATAAACGGTGCTAAAATTAGGAGAAATGACCGATTCTCCAACTTATAAGTAAATGATTTATAACCGATATCCCAGTATGTGATACAGTGCCCAGTCAAAAGGAGACGTTCCGGTACATGACACCAGCCTTGTTGCACTGTATTCTTAAGACTCACTTTTCGCTCCGATTAGCATACTGGGGACCATATTTATCACGAAGGCCAAAATTTGAGGTGTTGCAGGCTGAATTTAGGCTAAATTTAGAGGTCCTTGATGCATGTACAGTTTACAGGGTCTCTTGACCCAAACTGTACAGCCTCGTATATTCATGTTGTGTTAGAATCCGGAGACCCGCACCCAATTGGTGCTTCTTGTTTCGTAAACGGGCCGTACCTGAATTGTGCCTAAAAATGACTGTTTATATGAAATTTTCAAAACTGAAAAGAGAAGGGGTTAACGCCGCGCATCAGCCAAATGAAGATGTAGAGTTGTTGATATTCTGGTCCTGAGGAAGAGGTTTCAACCTCGAAACGCGTAGACCTATGGCATAAAAAAAGATATTAATTTATCAACAACTCTACATCTTCATTTGGCTGATGCGCGGCGTTATCCCCTTCTCTTTTCCATTTTGAATACTCATTGACATGGGACTGCGGCAGACGCCATTATCTTATGCTTGGCAGTGGTTGTGACTTTCGCAACCATTGTAGGTGAGTGTATATACTTTATATATTACTCCTGTTTCTCTGGTAATACCCTATCAGCACTTCTTTTTCTAGTTTTAACACTGTTTATATGAAATGCAATCCTCCTCCAATTTGACTCCTAGTGATTAAAAGTAATCGTCAGCAGGTTTTTACTATGTAATTTGAGGCAGCACAAGGTAGGGGATGAGACACAGATTTCAGTGATGTCACCTGTTAGGTTTTGTGCTGGTGTTTCAATACAATCAATGTTTTGTCAGCAGGAGATTATCACTGCCTAACTAGTGTCCAATGTCCACCTGGTCCAACCACACCCCCAGCACTGATTCGCAGTTTACTATCAATACACAGTGTACACCACTGCTAATCAGGGGTGTGGGCGTGGTTAGCTTTCTGAGCTCTGCTACATCTAAAAACGGATTGTGTCACAACTGCTGCAGCCAGTAAACAAAGTGATACATTGTAGGAATCTGGGTCTTACATAGTTATAGTTACTTAGGTTGAAAAAAGACCTAGGGCCATCTAGTTCAACCTTCCTCCACCAGTTCTACATTTGGTCACTAAGTCATTTATAACCAACAATGTTTTGTGTACTGAGGAAATCATCCAGCCCTTTTTTGAAAGCTGTTATAGTATCTGCCATTACTACCTCTTGTGGTCGGCATTCCACAGTTTGACTGCTCTAACTGTAAAGAACCCTTTCCTATTTAGCTGCCGGAATCACTTTTCTTCCACTCGCAGTGAATGCCCCCTGGTCCTTAGTATTGTCTTCGGAAGAAATAAGTCATGTGCCAGTCCTTTATATTGACCACACATGTATTTATACATATAAATGAGATATCCTCTGAGACGTCTTTTTTCTAAGCTAAACATATCTAACTTTTTCAACCTGTCATCATACGGGTGGCCTCCATTCCTTGTAATAGTCTAGTTGCCCGCCTTTGAACTGACTCTAACTTCTGAATGTCCTTTTTAAAATGTGGAGCCCAAAACTGGATCCCATATTCCAGATGTGGCCTTACAAGTGATTTATAGAAGGGTTACAATACGTTGGGATCCCGGGATCTGATCTCTCTTTTTATACACCCTAAAATCTTGTTTGCTTTAGCATCTGCTGCTTGACATTGAGTGCTGCTGCTCAGCTTATTTGTAATGAGAATACCCAAGTCCTTCTCCTGTTCTGTAGTCCCGAGTTTACTTCCATTTAATGTATACGCAGTGTGATATAATCACTGGTACTGTGCTGAGAGGGTTAAGGTGTGTTACCTGGGCCGACTCTGTTGTGGACAGCTAATGAGATAGGTGGGACGGCTGTTCACCATATCTCCACCTCGGGGTGTGGTCCCAGGAATGAAAGTCAGGCCTCTGGACACACCCATGGCCCTGCTCTGAGTTCCTGTGCTGGAGGAAGTAGCTGGGTGCATTGATGGGTGGAGGTAAGGAAACAGCATCTGAGAAGGCTCTGCAGGGACTTGTGGACTGAACATAACCTGAAGGGCTGAGGTTTGGGAATGTACCTGTTTTCCTGCCTGTACATGCCATGTGATGTCCGTACCAGCGCGGTGCTTTATGAAGTGGAATAAAGCAGGCTGTGATCTTAAGAAACTGTGCCTCCTGTGTCTACCTGAAGCCCTCATGCTGAGCGAGTAACCCCCTATGTTGCAAGGTGCAACGTCACAGCAGCTATAGGATTACTCCGTCCTAGGTGCATTACTTTACATTTATCAACATTAAATCTCACTTGTCTCTTTTCCTACATTATGCTTCTCTAAGATGAGGCCTAGCCCCTATTCAAATCATGTCTGTTGTCCAATTTACTCAGTTGATTTTTATTTGGCAAATGTGGGTGCTCAGTGTACCCTTGCAGGAGCCGAGCCGTCAGTGTGGAGCTTAAGGGGGTGCACATGCATCCATCTATCCTGTCTGCTGTGGCCACTTACCACACTGATCCATGTGGAGCAAATGACTGTAAAGAGGGGTGTGTGCACTTATGGCCGAGGTTTCAGTTCAGGCAGCGCTTGATCTGGGCAAGTGAGCGCGGTCAGTTAGCAAACGGCGAGGGATGAATGGCGCACTGAGAGTTCGGCTACACCATGGGTGCACCGAGAAACTGTTTTAAGGGTTCCTTGGACAGTTGTCGAAACACTTTTATCCCATCAGGATCCTCCCATGGTATGGCAACTTCTCTCCTCTCTCCCTAACAGATGATGTCCCGGGGTGAGGAGGATTGGACTTGTTGAATTGCAGTGCCTGATCCTTTAGTTTCATTAGGGGCATGATGCTGTCAGAGGTGCCTGGTAGTGATTTACTCTTAAACATGCATGCATGCTCCGGATAACCAAGCGTGCATGTATATGAGGTCAGGTGAGAGCGAGTTCTATTGTCCAAACACTTTGAATACATTATAAGGTATATGGACACCTTTTATAGGGATGTCGGCTTTTCGCAATCCCTTCTTGATTAACCTGTTCACAGATTCTCATTACCCCGATGTCACTGGGCTGTCCATGTAAGGCCGGTTTGACACATCCGGCTTTTCACCGGATTGCCGGATGTGGCGCACGCCAGTACCCTGTATACAGTTCAATGGCAGCGCCGCAACTTCCGGGTCACATGCTCCGGTTACATGACAGCATGTGACCGGCGCTTGTCGCGCTGCCATTGTACTGTATACACTGTACTGGCGTGCGCCACATCCGGCAATCCGGCGAAAAGCCGGTTGTGTGAAACCGGCCTAACGCACCTACATGCCATGAATGTGTTTTGCAGGCGCCATTCTCTACACGAGGATCTGGAATGGCCGACCTTCTTCTCTTAATCCTTTTAACTGGTTTTGTATACCCTCTAACCGGGGGTGTATGAGCCAGACGAGCCCCACGGAAGGGAGGCGAAATCTGCATATCGTTATATTTCCATATTTCCTTATGACATTTCACAATGTAATTTCCTCCGTTACTGAGCGATGTTTGTCCAGTAACAGTGACACAATATGCGTGGTAGATCGATGGCCATTGTGCAGCAGAACGTCCTCTAATTTTCAGCCCTTATTGCAGATATGATATTATTTGCCGCAGTCTCCAGACTCGAGAAAGAGAAAAGCTGTAACTTGTACACGGCCTAAGGTGTAATAGGATATTTTCAGTGTGTCTGTGGTTGACTGGATTAATGTTCTGCCCTAGCAAGACCGTGTAACTGCACATTTCCGAGCCGCCTCGCTCCGGCTCTCTGTTTACATGTGGGAGTGAATGGAAGGCATCTGCATCTGTCATGCTTGCGGGGAATAGAGGAACAGCTTGAGGAGGTTCTCATTTCTGTCGGCTTCTGTCGTGAAGCGGTGTAACCGTCCTGGAGGAGCTGGAGCAAAAAATTGATTTTTGGTCAGGTGTGTTATTTTGGTTGCTTCCAGTGTGCGCGGGATTAGAATTGGATGGCTCAGAATTGTCAGCCGGGCGAGAATAATGACAAATTTATCCGCAACTCGAAAATTTTATTTATTATTTTTTTTTTGCCTCATAAACCCCCGAAACTACATTACCTTCCACCGTGTCCATGTGCTGATTTCTTCTGACATTTAAAATTTCTGATTGTTGGAAGCAAAAGCAGAAATATATAGAAGACGTCATAGCGGTAATTCATTTAGGAAAAGACAAAGTCATTAGTGTTACCGAACTACACCACTATTCTTTTGATTTTCTTTTTTTCTCATATTTTTTTTTTTTGTGTTTTTCTTCAATTCATTAGTCCGTCCTTGCTTACTGATCAACAAACCCCAATGCCTTATAATGGGGTCCAGTGAAATTTCCATTGTTTCAACAGCAGGAGTAATGCAGCAGACTGGTGGGGACCCATCCATATACCACTTTCCCTAACTGACCCTTTTAAAGGGGTTGTCTACAGTTAGGACAACCCCTTCTGATTCTACATGTGTCCCTCAGGTAAAATAATAGACTGTACTTGCCTCCCGTATCGGCGACCTTCCAGCAGTGTCTGGGATTATGGTGCCGTTGGTCACGTGGGGTTGTGACGTCGGACGAGCCCCACATCCAGTCAATACCGGCTTTCTTCTCCCCACCTTTAGACCAAGCGAGCAATCAACAGGAAGTGAGTGGCAGCAGCTGCGCTTACTTATTGTTGATTACTGGTGTCCGGGCTTGCGGTACGACTGCTCACGTGGGCTTGTGACATCACACGAGTCCTGCTTCCCATCAGCATCGGCTTTCTACTCCTTGCCTTTAGACCAAACGAGTAATCAACAGGAAGTGAGTGGCAGCAGCTGCTCTTCCTGTTGATTACCAGTGCCCAGCCAACGGTGCCGGGGCCCACGTAGGGTTGTGACATCACGCAAGCTCCACATCCAATCAGCGCCAGCTTCCTTCTTCCCACCTTTAGACCAAACGAGCAATCAACAGGAAGTGAATGGTAGTCGTTGCCCTCACTTCCTGTTGATTAACACATTTGGTCCGAAGGTGGAGAGACACTTTCGTCACTGATCGAACTCTGAGCTCGTGACCTTGGACACTACTGGAAGGGCTCCAGTACGGGAGGGGAGTATGGACTTTATTTATCAGGGGAATACGTGGATTCAGAAGGGGTTGTCCAGTAATGTACAACTCCTTTAAGGCCCATTTACACTGCGCAATTAATCAGCTTTTAACTTGTTAGCCTATACAAATATGACGCTCTTTCGTTGACTGATGGATGGGCAGTAACGTGAGGATTTACCACACCAACACTGCCCACCAACCCAATATGCAGGCCAGTTTTTGCTGCAGAGGTCCTCCAGACTATGTTAAGTTGAAAAAAAGACCTCACAAATAGGATCTGCTGACCATAAGATTGTTGGACACCACAGTTGCGTTCTCAATTATTCTGTCCCTTTTCAGTTTTTTATCCTCCTTTTGAATGGGCCATTACACAAGCGCCAAATGACTTGTATGTAGTCTATGAGAGCTCATTTATACTCGGGAATGTCATCATCGTGGACATACACACTATCCACGTATATACTTATCTCAATGTCCACATCTTTAGTGAACTGAGGATGAGCCTCCAGATAATAAAGTCCCTCATGCACATTCGATGTCTAGCAGCTGAACAATGTCGCCCAACTCCTATAGACTGGAATGCCAACTCTGCTGAACGCTTCTTTGGTCTCCATAATTGAGCCTCTGCCAGACCTCTCTGCGGCAACAAAAGGATTGGAAATTGGACATGCCGGATCCTTATCTCCCTTGACATAATCTCTCGGGGAGTGTCTGGCCTCCATACAATTAGATTGTCATCCTCTGGTAGTCTAATATGTATAAAGGCCTTATACCTTACCAAATAGAAAAAAGAAATGATGCAACTGATCTGTTTTTTTTTGTTGTTTTTTTTTATTTTATTAGATTACTGTTTATTTTATCATCCTACCCTATTCGACATGTCTGTGCATTTTAGGTCTTTGAACGTAAGCCTGTGAGTGAAATACACTCCTTCTATGCCTCTGGAACTCCAGATTAATAAGATTTGTTTTACGAGCGCTCGGGAAATCAATACAGCGCGCACATGCTTTGTGGTGTACACAAAGAATTCCCCTTTATTAGTACATGTGACCAGATTGTATAAGGTCATATTCAAAGGAAAAATCCTCTCCAAGTTATGAGCCGATAGGAACAAAAGTGGTGTGAACTGAAATGTGAAGCCTCCCGCCCATCAGTGTTAGCTGAATGACCTCATTAGATATAAGACAAGATGGTTTCTTTAAGAACAAAGCCATAAATGTCTTTGTGAATTTTCCTAGTACTCGTATGAGTTATAAACCTTTTATAGCAAGTGCCCATTCACAATAAAGATGTCTTTTGGTCTGACATTACCTATTTATGTGAGTGTAGCTTTGCTACAATGCCAGCTACGGCCATGGATGCTGCTGTTCCCTTTAACAAATACTGGGCAACCCCTTTAAATATCCTTTTGTTAGAAGCCTGAGCTAATAATACCGAGGTGCAGGGATATGTGCTCTGCATTATGTATATATATTGAATCCATCGCTGTCATTTATGCAGAGCTTCTAGCATGCCCTGAAGCTAGTTCATCTCCCAGCAGAGCTCTGCTATAGAGACGTGTGCTGTGCAGTGTGCTCAGGATGGATCCGGAACGTCCATAGAAGTGCGGCTTGTAGAGAAATACTTCTGTTATAGGACCATTTTGTAATTTCTGTGACTTGTGTGGCCGATGCCTCTGTCCTACCCTCCTACCCCTGACTACATTCTGATAAACCCATTTATAGTTTGAGAATAGTAGAACCTAGCTGGGATCATCCAGAACCGGCACAACTCCAGCCCTAGAATTGCTAATTACTGAAGGAGCGTAAACAGCCCGTGGACAAAATAACGGTTTCTGTTGAGAACTCTTTACCATGAAGGGAAAATGCAGTTAAATTTTCACGTCCTCTGTGTTTTATAGGACAGGGGGTGAATTGTAAGAAATGTCATGCTGCAAAAATTAGTGTATATTGTCCAATGCTGCATACTTAAAGGGAAGCGGTCATTTGTTTTTGTCACGTAATGTGAGAGCAGCACAATGTAAGGGCAGAGATCCTGATTCCAGCAATGTGTCACTTACTGGGCTGATGAGTGTACATTTGATAAAAAATCACTGTTCAATCAGCAGTAGATTATCACTACAGGACTACTTGGCGTGCTGCAGGTAGTCCAGCATATTCATGAGCTAACGTAGGGGCAGAGATCCTGATTCCAGTGATGTCACTTAAGGCCCCATCACACACAGAGATAAATCTTTGGCAGATCTGTGGTTGCAGTGAAATCATGGACATATTGTTCCATTTGTACACAGCCACAAACCTGGCACTGATTGTCCACAATTTCACTGCAACCACAGATCTAACCGCAGATTTATCTCTGTGTGTGACAGGGCCTCTACCGGCCTTCTTAGTGTAGTTTTGATTAAAATCACGGTTTAATCAGCAGTAGATTATCATTACAGGACTAATTGGCATCCTGCAGGTAGTCCAGCATGTTCATGAGCTCTGTACAACTGCTAGATCTGCAGTAAACATTAATTTTATCAAAATGACTGCAAACAGCTCAGTAAGTGACACATCGCTGGAATCAGGGTTTCTATCCTTACATCTTGCTGCTCTCAGATGGGGGAGCAAAATCTGGTGACAGATTCCCTTTAAAATCGGTGCATGTTAATTTTTTCTGTGTGTTTCCCTCTTTGCAAAGAAGAGACAGGGATGTGCGTCTTTACTGCACCAATCCATACCTGTCTTTAAAAACTTCCAAAAGGTCCTCGGTGACCATGCTCAAGTATCTACATAGTTGAAAATTTAGCCCTATTTGAAAAAATAAAGTTAAAGGGGTTTACCCAGTAACAAAATTGATATTTATCAGTAGATCTTAAAATATTTCCACAATTGGATGTGTTTAAAAAAAATGTTCCTGTGCTGAGATAATCTTTATATATGTGTCCCTGCTATGTGCTGTGTAATGGCTGTGTCTGATCATGCCACATCTCCTGGGCAGGGGAGGAAACGAGAGATTACAAATGACACTGCAGGGGCTTGCAGCTGTTCTGTTCTTTCTGTGAGGTAAAATATTTAAAAACTGACAGGGAAATGTTTTACTTCACAGAAAGAATCCACTCCGATCCCTTGCTTCCTGTCTATACTCTTTTGCTTCCTCCCCGTCCCAGGAGATGTTAATGTATGTTCATGCATGGTCAATTCAGCGATTACGCAGTACATAGCAGGGGCACATTGTAAGATATCAGCACAGTAACATTTCTTTTAATCGCATCACAATTGTGTAATCCTTTTTTTTTTTTTTTTTTTTTTTTTTTTTTTTTTTTTCTTCAATCCATGATCTATTGTTTAAAATTCACCTCATCCGTGGGAAACCCTTTTAACAAGCCTTGTAAGACGGAAATAGCAGAGATCAGGGCTACCAGTCTTCCGATAGGAATTAAATGTTGCGTTCAGGCTCGATTACACTGGCTAACTTGCGGCCCACGGATTGCCTACATGTTTGCCAATCCGCAATTTTTCAGATACTTGTTTACCCAGGCTCTCTGCACTCCCATACGCACATAATGATTTGTAATAGATCATTCTTTGTGCTTAAAGGGGTATTCCCATCCCCAAGATCCTATCCTAATATGTAGTAGGTGTAATAATATTAGCAATTGCCTCCAATTAGAAATGTAGTATAGTTCTTCTGAAAAGCCACATCACTTACCTCATGTGCAGGGCTTTGCAGTAGCTCAGGTACCCAAGGTTACGGCCGAGTATATAGTGAGTTAGTTGCTCATGGTCATAACCATGGATACCCAAGCTACTGCAATGCCCTGCACATGAAGTAAGAAACATTGCTATATCAGGATAACTATACTACATTTCTAATTGGAGGTAACTACTAATATTCTTACTATCACATCTACTGAATGCCCCTCTGATTGTTCTCTGTAGCACGTTAACCATTGCCGAAGAGAACGATTATTTTGCATGCAAGCATGAAAATTGACCTGATGAATGAGCCTTTGGGTGTTTGTCAGATTGTTTACACTGTTTTAATTAGGAACTCTCGCTCCTTATAATCATCCAGTATAAATGCACCCTTAATACATATGCGTGCTCACTTCTCCGTTTAATCCCTCAATTATCATAATGTACCGCCTGCCTGGAAACACAGACTCGGACGGGCTGTAATGGACAGGCTAGAGGAAACCGCTCACGAAGCAGCACCCAGAGAACCCTTAAAACTTTTAACCCCTATACAGAGATTTGGAATTAGACAGTGCCCCGGAGATCACTACCTGTGGTAGGCTGCAGTCCAATGAGACTAGTAGTCAGGCAGGGTCAAACCGGGAATTGTAGAACAGGGACAAAATCAGGAAGGCAAGGACGTAATCAGAAAACAAAGCAGAGGTCAAATCCGGATATAAATACGGCAGGCAGGAGAGTAGTCAGAGAGCAGGCCGGGGTCAAAGCAGGAATCAATAATCAGAGCAGGGGGCAATCAAAGTCTAGCTGGAATACAATCTATATCTGGCTATGGCCAACAGACAGAAGAGGGGATAATAAGGGTGTGGTGTCTTCCCATTGGCTGTAGCTGAATTGTGGCAACCTCAGCTGGAAGACACACGCCACCTACACTCAGCTATAGGTACTGCAGGCGCCAGGAAAACCTAGCCTAGTGGATGAGCGGAGCCTGCACCCACCAGAGCCACCGGCACCAACTCCTCCCCCCCCCACCCCCCATCACCAGCACGGAATATGGCGGTGACTGAAGCAGAACTCGCAGGAGCGGACTCTGGTGAGAAGGTGACACATGGTCATGGGGTTCTCAGTCTAAAGCTCATCATACATATTAGATAAGTGCCGACCAAACTCTGATCCTTCTGCCAGCCACTTTCTCTGCGGTCTCCCCAATACACAAAAGCGCTTTCATGTTATCTTTGAAAGAGACGCTGCCAGACATTTCTGGCAGTGACTTATCTTGGGAAGAACAAAAAAAATTAGCAATCTAAAATTTACCATGTTGGATTCTTAACTCGCCTTACATTATCTGTTTGTGGCCCCTTTACTCATTTGACTTTCGGCAAACCCCGTAGGTGTAGGCAAATTTAGCCGACGTTTGTCTAAAGGCCAAGTTTCACTAAGCGACATCGCTGCTGAGTCACTTTTTTCTGTGACGCAACAGCGATCTTGCTAGCGATGTCGCGGTGTGTGACATCCAGCAACGACCTGGCCTCTGCTGTGAGGTCACCGGTCCTTGCTGAATGTCCTGGACAATATTTTGGTCGTTGCTCTCCCACTGTGAAGCACACATCGCTGTGTTTGACAGCGGGAGCCAACAATCTGAATGTGCAGGGAGCAGGGAGCCGGCTTCTGGCAGCCTGCGGTAAGCTGGTAACCAAGGGACATATCAGGTATCCAAGCAAAGCGCTTTGCTTAGTAACCCGATGTGTACCATGGTTACGTGTGCAGGGAGCTGGCTTCTGGCAGCTGCGGACGCTGGTAACCAAGGTACATATCAGGTATCCAAGCAAAGCGCTTTGCTTAGTAAACCGATGTGTACCATGGTTACTAAGCACAGTGTCGTTACACAGGTCGCTGGTGGCTGATTTCTGATCGCTGTGGAGATCTGCCTGATTGACAG
This sequence comes from Anomaloglossus baeobatrachus, assembly GCF_048569485.1. NCBI lineage: Eukaryota > Metazoa > Chordata > Amphibia > Anura > Aromobatidae > Anomaloglossus > Anomaloglossus baeobatrachus. The sequence continues at coordinate 75,298,418 of NC_134356.1, forward strand.
CTCACCAGCGACCAGGTAGCGATGCATCAACGATCTCTGCCAGGTTGGATTGCTGGTTGCATCGCTTAGTGTGACAGTACCCTAACTTGTATGTGGGGCCTTAAGCAAAGATACATTTATCACCTATCCTAATAATAATCTTTACATAGTGCCAACATATTGCAGAACACTTTGCAATTTTAAAAGTGTACAGAAAAAAATCAAACCTTACACTGCTTTACATAATTCAACAATTACCTAGAGAGGTGAGAACCCGGCTGGCAAGCTTGCAATGCCCATAAGTCCAATATGGGGTTCATGGTCCAACTCATTTATCACTATTGTTTTGCCTTTCGCACTTGTGATGATAGGAGTTGGCTTTAAGCCTTTGTATTAGACCCGCTATGCCTTGCTCGTATGAAGCTGAACGCATTGCAGTTCCATCTCGGGCTGGTAAAACAACTTGTTCCACTCCGCATGAGAGCAAAGCAAAGCACATATTGTCTGAAGATGACTAAATGTGGCGCGTAATAACTTGAAGGAGTGACTGATGTGATTATCCTGACTTTTGTGCCACACACTTAAAATACCGCTCCATGTTGTCCCTACCGATGCCGCGCTTACATTGCTTCCTGACAATAGGTGCTGCATTTGTTGGGCTGTGTGCAGATGCTGAATTAGTATGCGGTGTGAGCTTAGATCGCTGTTACAAGGGGATAATTAGGTTGAAAGTACATCAAGTAATGTGAGTAGGGAGAAGGGGAACGAACCGTTAATGTGTTCGTGATAGTGCGTGTGACCTCAAGGCGCTTCCTCTAATCCAGTAATACCCAGCAGTTCCAATCCTGCTATGTTCTGGATTTTCCCGGTGCTCTTGGGGCTAGCGGATGCCCAAATTCAGGGCAGGCTGCTGCATAAATGTCTAATCTTCTAAATACTTTAGCTCGTCAGACTGGAGAAAACAATCTGTTTTTCTAGGACAAGTAGATATAAGTCGTGTTTTTTTTCCTCTGCCGGTAATTTCTCAGAGGAGACTGTACCGGGCCAATTTCTTTCGTGTCGAGGTAACCTGAAGTACGGGCGTCTTATCTAGGAGGAGTGTTTGCTTAATGAAGATCTGCATTTACAAGGGTTTGGCTTGTAGTTAACATTCACAAGGCTTAAGTCAGGGTTTGCCTTGGATTTTTGATCTTCAAAAGATGGTTTCAGCAAAGTCTTGTATGCACAGCGGCAGAATAAATAACATACGGCTCTGTGCATAAGCCTGAACAACACTATTGTCAATCATCCAAATGGCCGAGCCTTGGGCTAGACCAGGGGTGTAAAACTCCTTTTCACCGAGGGCCACGTCAGCACATTATGGCTGCCTTCAAACGGCCACTTATAATTGTAAGGGCTCATGCACATCTCCATACAACATGGTACGAGCATGGACTGCAATGTAGAAAACTGACCTGAGGGTATAAGAGAGCTGTCCCTGGGTAGTAGGGCTATAAAAGAGCTATCCCTGGGTAGTAGGGCTATACGACAGCTGTCCCTGGGTACTTTGGGCTGTACCACAGCTGTCACCGGGTTGTTGGTCTATGCAACAGCTGTCTTTGGTTAGTAGGGGCTACACAAGAGCTGTCCCGGTAGTAGGGCTTCACAAGAGCTGTGCCTGGGTAGTAAGGCTGTATCAGAGCGGTCCCTGGGTTGTAGGGATATACGACAGCTGTCCCTGGGTAGTAGGGCTATACGACAACTGTCCCTGGGTAGTAGGGCTTTACGACAGCTGTCCCTGTTTAATAGGGTTATGTGACAGCTGTCCTAGTGTAGGAGGGCTTTACAGCAACTGTCAATGTGTAGTAGGGCTATACGGCAGCTTTCCCTGGGTAGTACGGCTATACAACATCTGTTCATGTGTAGTAGTGTTATACAACTGCTGTCCCTGGGCAGTAGGGCTATACGACAACTGTCCTTAGGTAGTAGGGGTTTAACACAGTTGTCATTGAGTAGTAGGGCTATAAGAGGGCTGTTCCTTGGTAGTAGGGCTATTACAGTAAGGTATGTGGATAGTAGGACTAAGAGACCTTTTTTGGGTACTAGGGCAAAGAGAGCTGTCCTTGGGCAAGGGGAAGATGCCTGTACGCTTCTGTGAACAAATAAAAAAATTACATGGGGTCTTCCCTATTTTTGATAACCAGCGCTGGTAAAAGACAGCGGTGGGCCGCTGCCCTCACCTGTCTGCTTTATTTTGGCTGGTTATCAAAAGTAGAGGGGACCACATGCCAGTTTTTTAATCGTATAATAATTAATTTTTTGATGATCAGCCAAGGTAAAACAGATGTAGGTGTGCCAATTCTGGCGCTTTGCCCAGCTCTTTCCAATTGCCTTGGTATGGTAACAATCTGTAATTGTTGTGGGGTTCTCAGTTGTGAATTGACAGTTGGCATCAAGCGCATAGGTTAGTAATAGATGGGCGTCTATCGGACATGCCGATTACTAGCCCAGTAAGTATACAGTTAAAAAACTCTCACACAGGAAAACAATAGTTTATTTGAATAAAGGCTCCCCCACACTCCCCCTTTCATCAATTTATTAATTTAAAAAATCCTCAAAGTTCCTACGGAATCCAATGGTGCTTGAGAAATTCCGCACTTGCTGCTGGCCAGCAGTGACCTATGGATCCTTGTTCTAAGAACGTTCTCAGAACGAGGCTCCATTGGATTTGATGGGCATCTTTGGACATTACATCATTGGATTACTTTGGAACTTCTTTAATTAATTAATAAATTGGTAAACAAGGGAATGTGTAGGAGTGTTTATTTAAGTAAACTAATTTTGTATGTGTTTAACTGTACACTTACCGGATTATCAATGGTAATGTCTGATAGACGTCTATCCATTACTAACCATTAGCCTTGATGCCAACTGTCAATTCACAGCTGACATCAACCCTAAAAGTATTACCCTGATTTTCCGACTGCCCTGGTGCGGTGGCAGAGGTGAGGCATCTAATGAATACGCCACCTCTGGGACAGCTGCGGGCTGCTATTTTCAGGCCAAATAACCATGGACCTGCCTAGCCTGATAATACCAGCCCTCAGCTGTCTGCTTTACCCTGACTGGTTATCAAAAATAAGGGGGGGACCCCACTCATATTTTTTTTTTAAATAAATAACGAAATGTAAAACAAAAAAAAGCATGGAGTGCCCTCTATTTTTGCTAGCCAGCCAAGGTTAAGCTGACAGCTGAGCACTGCAGCCCGCAGCTGTCTGCTTTACCTGCCCTGATTCCCCAAAATAGTTGGGACCCCATGTCATTTTTTTTTTTTTTTTTTTGTTCAGAGCAGCGTACAATCATCTTCCCCTTGCTGAAAAGCTTATTCAGCGGCTGCCCTGCAGCCATTCAACAATCTTTATTCAGCATCCAAACAGCACCTGCATGCTGAATTCAGGCACAAACTTTCTTGAAAAGTCCGTATTCGAGCCCTGGACATTACGTGTCTGGTATGGACCTCAACTTTACTGTTTGGGTTCGCTCATCCCTCATTTTGTGTTACAACCTATAGAAATGAATTGGAGCCTAATGACATCTGGTGGGGTGGGGTCTTGAGTGGGGGGCGTGCCGGATGTTGACCTTTTACCCATCCGATATTGATTACTTTATAGTGCATTTACATATATAGATTATCGTGATCTGGCTTTCCTAAGAATACTCGTTTTACGTTAATCTTGTACTGTTAATAGACTGGTGATAAGGTGGTAAGCTTGTTTAAAAGTCATCGTTTTTGGCAGCACATTGTTCAGTGTAAACAGGACTTGCGCTGCCGAGTAAAATGGCAGTTTATGTGCACCTCTATTACAGATAATCGTTCACTGCCCATAGGTTGTGCATTCTGCCTGTGTAAACAGGTGCTTGAGTGTCACTGGTCCGTTTGTGTAAACAGACTCTTGTACAGAGTGGTGGTCGACAATAAGGCTATGTGCGCACGTTGCGTACAGTCACTGCAGAAATTTCTGCAGCGATCTGAAGAGCACATGTGCGCTTTAAATCGCTGCAGAAATGTCCGTAGTGAAAAAAAAAAAGCCGATTTCATGCGCTCTGCCTGCAGCTCCTCCTATAGACAGAGCAGGAGCTGCCGGCAAAGCGCACGGAAGAAGTGACATGTCACTTCTTAGAACGCAGCGCTTCGGCAGAAGCCGAAGCGCTGCGCTCTAAAACGCCACGTGCGCACGGCCCCTGCACAATCTCCATAGACTGTGCAGGGGACGCAGGACGCATGCAGTTACGCTGCGCTACAAAGTGCAGCGTAACTGCATGAATTACGCACACGTGCGCACATAGCCTAACATAGTAATAGAAAACCTCTTATTTTGGTCAGTGAAACCTGCCTTGAGAGAACTACTTAAGAGACTCCAGAAAGTCAGACTCCGGTATGAGCGCAGCATCTCCATAATATTTATTTTCCCTTTTTATAACGGCTTTTGTTGTTCGTGGTAATGGTTATTGTGGTTATTACAGTAACTTTCAGCTGTGAATGCGCGTTTGTATTTATTTCTTGTAATTTTTACTCTCCGGCGGAGACTCCCACTTCTCGGTATAATCAGCTCCGCTGCATTGAATGTTGCCTTGGAAACTTTGACGATGAGAGTTTTAGGCATTTGTGATGCAATTTAAATGCTAAGGCGTCGAAACGGTAACAAAGGGCTGCGATTTCCATCGAGTGCTTTTAACCTGTGTGTGGTTCATGAGGATGTGACTCCTCTTTGACTCCCATTATCTGCAGTAATTCACTTCATGTATCTTGTCCTTCTATAGTCTATTAAACACATTTATCACTGTTCCCTGTCCACATAGTAATTGTTCTGTAGCCGAGTGACTAGTGCTTTGTATCTGCTATCATCGGTGAGGTATAGACCATGACTCCAGGGTCAGTCGCGTGTGGACAGCCCGATAATCCCACATCTGCACGTACAATAAGCTTTGATTCAAAAAGGTTTATCTAATGAAAAACACTTATTGCCTATTCCAAAGATCGAGTATAAATGTATGAGCACTGGAAGTCCCACCGCTGGGACCCCAACTGATTACAGGACGTGGAGGTTCAAAATCCCTGTGCTAGTGGAGCTGTAGGACACCTGTGACCACCACAAGCTGTATGAGTGGGGTTGCACATGAGCACAACCACTTTAACCCAAATACAAGGACTTTTGACCACCCATTTGGTGATCTGTTCTGGTCCCAACGGAAGTTAACCTGTGTGACCACCGCTCCTACAGACAAAAAATAGAGCCGTGATCACATACCTTTAATACCGCTCCATTTACACAGGGACGTTGGACCTCCTGCTTGGCTAGTTCTTTGGGCCCCAGCGGTAGTGTGCATGTGTGAACACCACAAACTGTATGATCGGGGTTACACATGAGCACAACCACTTTGACCCAAATACAAGGACTTTGGACCTCCCATTTGGTGATCTGTTCTGGTCCTAGCGGTAGTGCGCCTGTGTGACCACCGCTCCTACAGACAATAAATAGAGCGGTGGTCACATACCTTTAATACCGCTTCATTCACAAAGGGACTTTGAACCTCCTGCTTGGCTAGTTGTTGAGGCCCCTTGCGTATATGTGACCACTACTCCTACAGACAGTAAATAGAGCAGTGTTCACACAAATTAAATACTTCTCCAATCACACAGGGACTTTGGACTTCCCATTTGTAGTGATGTAGCATGGCAGTTACCTCCACTCCATTTACTACTTGTTACAGAGGTCACACATTCGCACTACTGTTGGGACACCAACAGGTGGTCCAGAGTCCCTGTGTTGAATAGCGCGGTAGAGTATGTGTGTGACCACCGCTCCATTTGTGTATAGGAGAGGTAGTGCGCATGTGTGAGCACACCCTCTACAGACCATACTTAGAAGTGAACGGAGCTCCACTACTGCTCCCTGCACAGTCCTCAGTGGATCTCAACAGAGCCAATGGAGGCTGACATTTTTGTTTGCTGGTGTGTAATGTGAGTGTCAGAGGTGACAGTGTGATACACTGCAAATACAGCAGATACAGGGCATGGGTTTGAAGCTAACAGCAGTCTCCTATCTCTTTATACTGGGGCTGCTTCAACTGTGAACTGGGCACACCACCATAATTTTAACATGCTAAAGGAATGAACACTGCTGCTTAACAGAAACAAGCTTCTTCACCATGGTCATGATAGAAATTCCATATCCGGCATGGAGTGAAGCCAGGAGTGAGTAGATGTAGCAGAAGGGAGTGGTAATCACAAGCTGAAGTGAAGGCTAAGAGAATTCTTAACCAGTAGGTAAAGGGTCCTTAACCCCTTCAGCATAGAAGGGAAAAATACATCAGCAAGACAACAGTCAAGTATAACACTGGGACCTCCTGACCCCAGGTCAAAAGAGGTGACATCAAGAAGCGGTACACTCATTATGGCCACTTTGTGCCAGATTTTAGAGTGGAATTGAAAGTTCTACCTGTATGACTTTTTTTCTTATTATAATAACTGACACAAATCTGGACCTAGACAGACCCGATAATAACCAGGGCAGCCCCGTTGCTTCTGTTTCCATCAGTAATGCAACGGATCCTTTTTGCACATATATTCCGTTTGTCAGTTTCTCTAAATGAAATTTTGGCCCTGGCTCCTGTCCAATGTGTCTGTGCCCACGTTTCTAATACTGTAATTTTTAGTTTTGCTCTCCTCCCTACCTGCATAGACTGATCTGATGAGCGCAGCAATCCTTTACAGCACTCTATATGAATACTCGGTGTGACCTGAGCTTATTCCCCCCCATTGAGTACAATGCCATGGCTTACTCCAATGTGCCCACTGACCCATTTAGTATCATCTATAGTCTCCACTTTGGCAGCCCCCATACACCTAAGTTAGCGCCGTCCGATTTCAAATTGTTGTATATGGGGGGCCTGGTACTTGTATTGGAGGGAGATAAGGGTGGGACCTATCCAATTTTGTTCATGCTATAACATACTGCTAGAGATGTCTAGCAGTGTTTCTGAGATAATGAATGCAGGAGCACTCCTGTGTATGGAGGAGTAGGGTGATATAGCTGCTACCTTAGCAATGTAAAGTATACGGGGGCTTAGTCTCCACTAAGCTGCACAGCCTGCCATACCGTTTGTGCCTGTTGTTGGTTATGCCTTAATTGAAATAATGGCTTATACTGAGAGCTGTATCCTCTTATTCAGCTGCACTCTGCATAGGTACTGCAGTCATCAGCAAGCGGGCTGTGTGAAACTAGCGGTTGCTGGGCTCCGCGCATTCACTGCTCCCGTTCACCACTAGTAAAAGCGCCAATTGAGGGGCACTCTGTAAAAATAACCAATGGGCTAAATCTGCTTTCCTGAATCAGACGCCCCCACTGAATTGGTTGACAGTACCCCAATGCTACGCCACTATCACCTACACCCCCATTGAATTTTACCGATAACACCCTATGCTACGCCACTATCACAGACACCCTCATTGAATTATACCGACCGCACCCCCATGCTATGCCACTATCACCTACACCCTTAATGAATTATCCCGAAAGCACCCCCATGCTACGCCACAATCACCTACAACCCATTGAATTATACCGACAGCACCCCCACGCTAAGCCACTATCACCTACACCCCCATTGAATTTTACCGATAGCACCCTATGCTACGCCACTATCACAGACACCCTCATTGAATTATACCGACAGCACCCCCACGCTAAGCCACTATCACCTACACCCCCATTGAATTTTACCGATAGCACCCTATGCTACGCCACTATCACAGACACCCTCATTGAATTATACCGACAGCACCCCCACGCTAAGCCACTATCACCTACACCCTCAATGAATTATACCGACAGCACCCCCATGCTACGCCACGATCACCTACACCCCATTGAATTATACCGACAGCACCCCAATGCTACGTCACTATCACCTACACCGCCATTGAATTGGTTGACAGCTGCCCCATGCTACGCCACTATCACCTACAACCCATTGAATTATACCGACAGCACCCCAATGCTATGCCACGATCACCTACATCCCCATTGAATTTTACCGACAGCACCCCCATGCTACGCCACTATCACCTACACACCCATTGAATTGTTTGACAGCTGCCCCATGCTACGCCACTATCAAGGGGTGACCACTTGCTCCTCTGCTGTAGCCTCCTACACCCCAGTCTACTGTGTAGATGAAATGAAACCATACTGATATGTTGGAAGAATTGACTGGAGATGGTATTATACTATATCTGGGTGAAGAATACCTGTTGCCATTTTTTGGCCTCTACAGATAGTGGTGAATGCATATAATATTGAATATGCTTTGACAATACACTACTACTAAAATCCAACATTCCAGATACAACGCTTTATCAATCACTGGTGCAGGGAATCCAATCCTATTTTTCAGGATGCCAATGACTGTCATAGTAGAGTTGCGTCACCGTTGCCTTCAGGGGACAGGCTTTACTGTATTTGCCCCGGAGCAGTTTTCAGCCTTCAGCCACCCGGTAATGATGAGCGTCACGGTACAGTCAAGTGGTAAATATTAGGACCCGTTTTATATGGCTGCATTCTGTCTCTGAAGTGTTCAGTGTCAGCGCTAAACAAAAGCCTCTAAATTCCCGTAATGCCCAGGATAGCGGCAGCATGAAAGCCGAACAGCAGCCACAATGCATTGTTTGTTGTAACTGCCTTCTGAGTTATCTACAAATGAAAGCCCGGCCACGCGCTCGGTGTGAAGTAATGCTCCGAGAGAAGCGCCAGACATTAAAGCATTAATAGGACACCCATAAGCTGCTCGGAGAAGCAGGCATTCATACAAAATAAAGAGGCATCAGAAGTGTCGCCGGAAACACAGCTGCGCTGGAAGTGCTATGAAACGGAATATTGCATGAGATCACAGAGCCCTCCGTCCTTTATATTGCCAGTCTTCTCTCTGTGCCGCTGTCTGGTCGGCTTCTATGCGTAGAAAATAGATTATTCCACAGGTAGAATTTATTATTTGAAAGGAAATTTATCATTAGAAAATGTAACCCCTTTTTTGTAAAAACTTTTTAAATATAACTTCTGGCCACGCTTAAGAAAACATCCATGAACTACCCCTCCCCCCTTCCCCTCTAAATCTGTATGTAGTGTACTATTGGTGTGTTAGTATACTTCCGTACTGGCACTTTCTCCAGTATCCAGAGCCGCTTCGCTCCTTTTCTCAGTGACATCACCGATCTTCAGACTCCGCTTCGCTCTATGCCTTATGCGTAAGGCGAAAGTCATTTTTACAATGCAAGTCTATAGAGCCTCATATGTCATCTTTACAGTGTAAAGTCTATGGAGCCTCGTTCCTACTCTCCATAGGCTGACATTGTAAACTCACAAAAAAGGTAATTCCAACCAAGTGCAGAATATATTTACGCTTGACGCGTTTCGGAGAAAGTAGACTCCTTATTCATATTCATGTTGCTTATGAATAAGGAGTCTACTTTCTCCGAAACGCGTCAAGCATAAATATATTCTGCACTTGGTTGGAATTACCTTTTTTATGAATTTTGAATAAAGAATTTTTTCATTACGTCAGTGCTGGATCTTCTCTCCTCCCTCCTCCTCTTGATGTGACTGATTTTTCAGCTGTGGAAGCCATACCACTTGTTCCGTGCACCAGACAAGAAGTTGGAGATACCTGCTTTGGAGTGGTGAGCTGAACTAAATTCCTTATTTGTGATATTGTAAACACCACTTCCGGATCCCGCAGAGCACAGTGTGACCCGGAGAGTCTGAGGACTGGTGAAGTCACTCACAAGAAGCCCAGAGCGGTGCTGGATCCTGAAGAAGATGGCAGTAGGGGTGTACACTGACACTACACTATATATACAGGCTTAAGGGGAAAACACATACATTGGAGGGCTTCATTCATGTCTCATAAGCAACAATTATTATGTATCAACAGGATAGATGATACTTGTAGGGCTGTTTAGGGTCTAACTGTTGAGGTCCCAAATTCTCTTTTGTGCATATGGATGGTCTCTATGAAGTCTGTTTTTTTTTTTTTGTTTTTTTTTCTCTCTGCCTCTCTCACCCATAGACTCGCACTGTTGCGTCTCGGCCCTTTTATGCGGCCATACACATCATGCTGCAATTTTTTTTTTAATCGTATTGCACTAGTTTTAATTACCGTATATGCAGATGTGAGCGTACCTGAAGGCAGATTGCACATCTGTGCATATACTTCCCTATGTGTGCACATGCATTTTATACAGGAATACATATATCTATAGCTGTTTCTCTCTCAAATTTTTTTTTCTTTTAAATGTGACACCAGAAATGTGAGAATCTCAGCCAGTTCCACCTTGCATTCAGTTTAGATTGCAGATACAGTTGAGTTTTAGTGGGGCATAAAAGTGCAAAGGCGGCGCCCACATCCTGACAATTGGCACTTGTGTGAAGCAGGTGGTGCAGACTTCAGCCGTTTTCTTGTGCTATTCTGCCCATAGAAAAAGGTTCTGCCCAGCGCAAGGAGGAGAGATACACCGTCAGTAAATTTCCAGGTAATTTATTTTTGCTTGGTTCCAGTTAAAAAAATGGTCATAGACATATGAGCATATTAAGCCATGGAAAAATTACGTATTCTGCCCATATACGCCTGAGCAGGCAGGCTCCCGATCCCCCCCCCGAGCGGGCGTCCTCACGATCCCCCCGAGCGGGCGTCCTCACGATCCCCCCCTGAGCGGGCGTCCTCACGATCCCCCCCCTGAGCGGGCGTCCTCCCGATCCCCCCCTGAGCGGGCGTCCTCCCGATCCCCCCCTGAGCGGGCGTCCTCCCGATCCCCCCCTGAGCGGGCGTCCTCCCGATCCCCCCCTGAGCGGGCGTCCTCCCGATCCCCCCCTGAGCGGGCGTCCTCCCGATCCCCCCCTGAGCGGGCGTCCTCCCGATCCCCCCCTGAGCGGGCGTCCTCCCGATCCCCCCCTGAGCGGGCGTCCTCCCGATCCCCCCCTGAGCGGGCGTCCTCCCGATCCCCCCCTGAGCGGGCGTCCTCCCGATCCCCCCCTGAGCGGGCGTCCTCCCGATCCCCCCCTGAGCGGGCGTCCTCCCGATCCCCCCCTGAGCGGGCGTCCTCCCGATCCCCCCCTGAGCGGGCGTCCTCCCGATCCCCCCCTGAGCGGGCGTCCTCCCGATCCCCCCCTGAGCGGGCGTCCTCCCGATCCCCCCCTGAGCGGGCGTCCTCCCGATCCCCCCCTGAGCGGGCGTCCTCCCGATCCCCCCGAGCGGGCGTCCTCCCGATCCCCCCCGAGCGGGCGTCCTCCCGATCCCCCCCGAGCGGGCGTCCTCACGATCCCCCCCCCCCCCGAGCGGGGCGTCCTCACGATCCCCCCCCCCCCCCGAGCGGGCGTCCTCACGATCCCCCCCCCCCCCCGAGCGGGCGTCCTCACGATCCCCCCCCCCCCCCCGAGCGGGCGTCCTCACGATCCCCCCCCCCCCCGAGCGGGCGTCCTCACGATCCCCCCCCGAGCGGGCGTCCTCACGATCCCCCCCGAGCAGGCGTCCTCCCGATTTCCCCCGCCCCCCCCCCCCCCCCCCCCCGAGCGGGCGTCCTCCCGATTTCCCCTCCCCCCCCCGAGCGGGCGTCCTCACGATCCCCCTCCCGAGCGGGCGTCCTCACGATCCCCCCCGAGCGGGCGTCCTCCCGATTTCCCCCCCCCCCGAGCAGGCGCCCTCACGAGCCCCCGAGCAGGCAGGCCGATATTACTTGCACACTAGTAAAAATCTAAATAAAACCTGTTTAAAAATCTATTCTGACATACCTGCTTTCTCTTGCCTTTTTTTTTTTTTTCCAATCTATGAGTTTATTCGCTGTCATACAAGATTGTGAGTGAACAGGATAATAACTTTTCTTTTTTTTTTTTGACCCTGCACATCACTTTGTGCCAAGTCACCTACCGTTATACCCCTATGGCACAGCTTCCAATATCTTGAGTTGGAAATCGGGGTTAAAGCAGATCTATCGGCACATTTTACTATACACTCTATGCTATTGAATAGCTCTTTTAGACCTGATGAAACTGGTATACTTTGAAAATTCATATCTGGCTGTATAATGATTCTATTAAACTAAGCATTTTATGAGTTCAGCTAATGTGTGAGAGAGCAAGACTTCCAGTCTAAAGACCGCTTTACACACAACGACATCGCTAACTAGATGTCGTTGGGGTCACGGAATTTGAGACGCACATCCGGCCTCGTTAGCGACGTCGTTGCGTGTGAAACGCACAAACGACCGTTAACGATCAAAATTACTCACCTGATCGTTGACGCGTCGTTCCTTTCCCAATTATCGCTGCTGTTGCAGGACGCATGTTGTTCTTCGTTCCTTCGGCAGCACACATCGCTATATGTGACACTGCAGTAACGAGGAACATCACTGTACTTGCAGCCGCCCGCAATGAGGAAGGAAGGAGGTGGGTGGGATGTTCGTCCCGCTCATCTCCGCCCCTCCGCTTCTATTGGGCGTCCGCTTAGTCCTTAGAAAGGAGGCGGTTTGCCGGCCACAGCGTCGTCGCTAGGCAGGTAAGTACGTGTGATGGGTGTGATCGATGTTGTGCGCCGCGGGCAGCGATTTGCCCGTAATGCACAACCGACGGGGGACAGGTACGCTCACTAGCGATATTGATAGCGATATCGCTACCTGTAAAGTGCCCTTAACTCCATGCTCCGCCGACTAACAGCTGCAGCTTCTACTGAGCAGCGCAAGACCTCAGCAGGGTGGAGGGGCACTGAGGAGCTGTCAATCAGGCTGGGGTGGGCAGAGAATAAGTTAAACTTTATAAACCATTATACAGCCATTAAATAGATTTCTAAAGTACATCGGGTCTTGGACAGTTAATCAGTAATATATGCACTTTGTATGGAGAAATTCAGTGACTGATCTGTTTAAATTCCTTGTACACTTTCCCTGTTTTCTATTTGTTTCTTTTTTTAGTTTAGCGTTTTGGTTAAGTCTGTTCAGATTCGCGCTTTTATTATTCCTTTTTATATCTATATTGAGCCTTTTCCCTCATAAGATTGTATACCCACTGTCTTTCATCCTTTTGATAAAAGTACAATGTCTTTATATTCTCTGTCCTCACAATTACTCCCCCTCCCTTTTTTTTTTTTTTTTTTTTTTTTTTTTATATATATATATATCTATATTCTTTTCAGCTTCTATTCACCAGAAATGGATAAAAATCTTTTCATTTTCCTTCTACCTCTGCGACGCTGAGCACAGTTGCTTCTTTTAACTCTTGCGCTGCAGCCCCTGTTACTCCCCCCAGCTCAGTTCTCTGGCGGGTTAGGGAAGGGGTCTCTTCTCCCCCAGCTTTAATTTAAAGTAGAAATGAAATGCCATTCTTTTTCCTATATTTTTTTTTTTTTTTTTTTCATGCTCCCGATCCAACTTGCTCCAGTTTTTTTTTCCCTTTCAATTAGACCATCAAACCAGTGGTGACAGTTCAATTATTTAAATGCCGAGTGCCTATTTTTAATAACTCTTAAGAAAAAGGAAAGACGGAAAAGTCAGATTGAGCTGGTATCTCCTAAGGGAGAAGAAGCGCGGTACTTTCTGACACATAACAGGAGTTTCCGCTGGAACTTCTGGAGCCGCGTTCCACGGTTAATCATCGCGTCCTGGCTCTGAATATAGATGCCACGGTATTTTCAAAGGATCTTCATTACCAGCCATTATTTCAGTGTTCCAGCCGCATCAATGACAGGAGTCTCAACATCTCCCTTACCGGGGGGCAATTTCTTTTCTTTCTTTCTCCCATCACTTACTTTCCTTTACGCTCTTTTATCTGTCGCCGCTGTTTGCTTGTCACAAGAGGCTTCTTATTGGTTTGTTTTTACATAAATATATGCAGAATACCTGATCGGGAGAGGGATGAAAAGCAAATTCTAGTAAGACTTATTCATTTTTTAATAATTTTTCTTTTCTTTTTTCTTTTTTTTTCTGCCTGTCTGACAAAAAGGAAGAAAGTTTTGATGTAGATTGGCTTAGGAGGAAGGAGTGGTGAGGCGGAAAAGCTTGGATAGGAAATGTCACCGTGTGAGAAAATTAGGCTGGGTATACGCAACAGGATTTGTCACTAGTCAGATGTTCTGATACATCCGTTACAGAGGCGTCCATCTTAGCCGGCAGTATGTACAAAGCAAAGAGAAAAAGAAGGATGGAGAGAAATTCACCAATAAATTGATAACTGTGATCCCATCATTATATTTAGAGTAATTTACCATTTATTAAAGGGACTCTGTCACCAGGTTTTTGCTTTCCCATCTGAGAGCAGCAAAATGTAGAGACTGAGACCCTGATTCCAGTGATGTGTCACTTACTGAGCTGTTTGCTGTCATTTTGGTAAAATCAATGTTTTCTCTGCTGCAGATCTAGCAGTTATACAGAGATCACGAATATGCTGGACTACTTGGCAGCAGGCTAAGTAGTCCTGTACTGATAATCTACTGCTGATAAAACATTGATTTTATCGAAACTACACTAAGCAGCCCAGTAACGCCCCCAACACACACTGCGAGATCGCTAGCGAGATCACTGAAACGTCACAGGTTTTGTGACATATCAGCGATTTCGCCAGCGATATCGCTGTGTGTGACAAGCAGCAGCGAGCGGGCCCCTGCTGTGAGGTCGCTGATCATGACAAAACGATCAGGACTATTTTTTGCTCCTTGGTCTCCCGTTGTGCAGCATGCATTGACGTGTTTGACGGCGGGAGACCAACGATCTGACTGTGCAGGGAGCCGGCGTCTAGCAGTCTGTAAGCGGCGGTACGCTGGTAACCATGGTACACATCGGTTAACTTTGCAAAGTGCTTTGCTTAGTAACCCGATGTGTACCATGGTTACCAGCGTACGCCAGTTACAGGCTGCCAGACGCCGGCTCCCTGAACACGCGGCCAGGGTACACATCAGGTAACTATGCAAAGTGCTTTGCATAGTTACCAGATGTGTACCCTGGCTACCAAGCACAGTGTCATTACATGGGTCGCTGGTGGCTGGTCTCTGATCGCTGTGGAGATCTGCCTGATTGACAGCGCACCAGTGACCATGTAGCGACGCTCCAGCGATCCCGGCCAGGTCGGATCGCTGGAACGTCGCTATGTGTGACGGGATCCTAAGTGAAACACTGCTGGAATCGGGGTCTCTGTCCCTACATTATGCTGCTGTCATATTAGGTGGAAAAAACCTGCTGACAGTCCCTTTTAAGTCATAGTACCTTCATAATGTCTTGTTACTGGGAAAATACAGTCTAAAGTTGATCAGAATCTGGCGGCAAGACCTGGCAAAGGCCAGGACCTGTTTGGCTTTGAGTGCCCACTGTCCCCATATTTGCAGACTCCTCTTAGAGCCCAACTCCGGCAATTTTTTATTTTTTTTTTATTTCATTTCAGCACCAGAGTAGTGCCTTATATCTATGTCCCCCTCCACCTGTCTTTTACTCACCCTCTGGTGGCTTCACCTTTTTTTTGGCATCTCTCCTTTCTCGCCGTGCCATCTTGTGCCGGTAACTCTTGACTGGCCGGAAGTCAGAAGTTACGTCACAAGCTCCCAATCCATCTCTGAGAGCCAGGGCAAGGCCAGAACGAGGCTTTCATAGACTTGTACTGAATTGTGACCTCCGGCATCCTCCATGAAACGTTGGAGCAGCCGGAGGTTGAAGATGTCGGAGGCTGAGCATGAGACGGGTCATGGGACTAGGATTTAAAGTATCACTCCAGTGGTAAAATAAAAAAACTGCTGGAGTGGTGCTATAATTAACCTTCCATGTTGTTGCAGCGTGCATGAAAGGAATCTTGTCACACTGTTCACTGTTGTGTCTGCCTTCTCAATGGTAAATGGAGTTAGCGAGAAGTTTGGGTGGATAAAAGGGGGAAACGCATGTCTGCAGGATCAGGCTTCCAGTCTGTCCTCATGGAGACACACAGGTCTACATATAAGAGCTGCATACACAAGGTATTTACGGTATTTTTTGTCTAAGCCATTTGTAAACTTGCTTAATTATTTTAATTTCTTTGAGCAAAAAAAAAAAAATGTTTCAGAAGAGACCATATTCTCTAAATTTTACTTTTTTTTTTTTACTCCCAAAATACCAACATATACCTCTGTATCTACTTTGCGTACCTGGTTCTTTAATATCCTCTCCCCTGGCTTGGTGTTGATTAACCGAAGGAAAACTGATGCGTGAACGCAGTTCATAAACTTCAATGTAATAATTCTTGAACGTCCGTTACTGGACTGATCCTTGAGGCGGATAAAAGTTGCGTGCAACTATGGATGCCACATCCGTGCACAAATCGATCAGACACAGGTGATAAATACGCTCGCAGGACGACTGTGTTGATCATGGTGATTTCTGGTTTATTAATAAAATTTCCCAGCTACTGACACTTATGCATAGTGGTATATTCACCATTGTGCCGGTCTACAGTCATGGGTGTCAGACAGTCCTGTGATGTCCGACTATAAAAAGTCACACTGTTAGGTTGCACAAACTGCTCCCTGACCTTCTATTATTCCTGCTTGATGTACATGATATCTTATGTATCTCCTCTGCTTGGGGTTTCATCCCTTTCCCTTTAGGACCCTACTGAGTTCCTTACCATTTCAGCTGTTTTTATCAGCACTTCCGTTTGTGTCCTTAAATACCCTAATTCCTTTCTGGTCTGCTGGTGATAGCTCTAACTACCTACAGATCCTCAGTGCAAGCAGTCAGCTTGCATTCACCTGGATTAACTTTGAATCTGAATCTTCTTGGAGATAAATTGTCTATTTTCCCTTGTTTGTTATCCCTGTGTGACCTTTAGCTCCTAGTAGGGATGACGAAGAGCTCATCCCATCCGCTCCCTACCTAGGGCCCAGATCAGGGTCAGACAGGGCTAGGTATCCTGCTCGGCGCTTAGGTGCTGAACCTATCTAGGGCGGGGAGGGAAGCCAGGGCCCAGCGGTAGGCTTGGTCTGGGGTCACCATCTTCCCCCTTCCCTAGACACAGGCTCTCCCTCCCCTTTCACTGTTCGCTGGGTACTTCCCTGTACCTAGTGTGACATCCACTTTATAGACCTATTGATTACCATAAATATGTATTTTTTTTAACCTGGGATAAATGCTATTGTGCCTCACCAATCGGGTATTTTATTTATTTTTTATTCCAAGTCATGGCGTTCTTTTCTCTGTATTTAAATGTATTTTTTTAGCGACTTCTTCTTGGGGACCACTCCCAGTTGGCTATAAATATACTAGATTTATATACAAAGAGGAGAGGGACCATATCTTAAAAAGAGGCTCACTAACAAAATAAAAAGTTGCCAGGTTAAAGAGAGCCGCAGTATTTGCACACATTATGGCGGGTGACAGTATTTCTTTGTGTTAAAGCAAGTTAACACATATTTAATGTCCATGAGGGTGACCTGCATTGAGATATGGAATTGATGCAGCATTTCTATTTAGCAGCTATTATTTCAGTGCAGTGTGGCATTTCTTGTGATCTGTCCCTTTTTGATAAGCCTAAGAATATCTTTCAGCCCATTGATCTCCGGAGCCGCGCTCCCTTGTTAAAAGCCCTAGAAACTCTGCAGCAATCAGTGTTGCGAAAGTTTTCAGTCGCCGGTGGAGAATGGTATTGGAAAACTGTCTTCAGATCTGTAAAGACTCTCCGGATCTGGTGTCTCTTCAGACGTCCCATCTAAAACCTTAACGCTAAACAATTGAAGGACAATTAAAGTGCAATATACACTGCGTACCGCTATTGTTAACAGTTGGCTTGAAACTTGAGCTTAATGGAGGAGCGAATTGCAAAATTGCTGAGAACAGATCCGTTTTAATGTGTTTCCTCTAAACTCTCAACAATACGCCGTTAAGACTTCCCAATTTAAAAGAAGAAATAGTTTTCCTCTCTGGAAGACATTCGCTGTATAAGCTTGTGCTACATACACTCCATTAAGTGCATATAAGCACTTAACAGATATAAAATATAAATGACTTCTGCCTCTCTATAACGGATGAATTCGGTTAGTACAAAAAGAGCCGATAGACAAAACACTCATACATTACATTGTGCATGTATATGGTGCCAGCAAAGTCTACTTGGAAGCTATAAGGTTAAAATATGAAATGCCTTCCGTTTTGCTGCACCCTTCCTCCTCCCTTTTTGCTCGGCTATGTCCTGAGAGGCTTCTAACCTCTGAACGTCTCCGTAGACATGGCACTTCATCTCGGCACATGCTCATTACTCCGGGGAATGCAGAGACCCAAAACAGCAGCTCAACTGGAAAGAAAAGAGATTGAAAATAAATAAAAGGAATCCAATAGAACAGATGGGATTCCGACCCCGGTTTCTTCTTGGCCGTGCCATCGCATGTCTGATAGAAGGACGCAGGGTCTACGTTCGATGCTATAGACTGTTGATTATAGTAAACGCACAGTAAACTCATCGGAAATAATTATTTCTGATGAGTTTGTGTTTGTCTAGTAGAGTTTTTGGTGCAAAAATTAATTTTGGATCTATATTTATTGTACAGTAGAAATTAAAAGGAACCGGGCAGAACCATGAGCAGTTCTGGGTACATATGGCGAATCCCTGCCTAATTTGTCCCTGTGTCTAGTAGCATAGATAAAGAGATCTTTAGAGTAAGTATTTGTAAAGGTCCTTTATGATATGCTAATGACTGCAGGGACTAGTCGCAAGGGCGTTATTTTCCTTTGGCTAGTCGGCCCCTTAGCTTGTAAGCACACCCCTGTGTGCATGCTAATGAATGCACAACTTCAGAGGATGGTTGCGCTCATCTCTCTGCTGCCATCGCGTCTGACGGTGGATTTCGGCTCAGTGCGCACTAAAGCCGGGTGTACACGTCCTGGCTTCAAACTGGTGTAGTGCGCATGATGATAGTCTGTGATCATGCGCACTGAGCCGAAGTCCAGCAGTGGCAGCAGAGAGGTGAGCGTGACCATGCCTCTGATGCTGCACATTCATTAGCATGTTAGTACACCCACAGGGGCGTACTTACATGCTAAGGGGGTGACTAGCCAAGGGAAGTAACGCCTCATTATGGCCTCATTAGCATATTATAAAAAAAACTTTAGATATACTTTTTCTAAAGATCTCTTTATCTGTCCTACTAGATACAGGGACAGTTAGGCAGGGATTAGCAATATGCACCCAGAACTGTTCATGGTTCTGGGTACATATTGCACCTGACAAGTTCCCTTTAAAGCCTTCTCAAGATGTTGACGTTCAGCCGTTAACAGGCAAGCTAGTTTCACTGTGACCTTTTGGAAGCCGCCTCTAAGCCAGTCTTTCCCAAACTCCAGTCCTTGGGGTCCCCACCAGATCACATTTTCATTATCAAGACAACAGAAATTGCCACATGTTCTCTCTTCTGTGCAATACCAAGGAAATCCTGAAAAAATGATCTGTTGGGGGGCCCTGAGGATCGGAGTTTGGGAAATGCTGCTCTAAACAGATCCAGCTCGGCAGCATGCTACAAGCTCATAGAGCGTTGTGTATGGCCTCAGTCTTTGTAGAAATTATTCGAAGAATACAGTGTTTCATCATTGCTAATCGTGTCCATCTTTGGCTAGTAGTTGACTAAGGGTCAGCACGCACGGTGAGTAATGCGTAGCACGTGGAATGTGAAAAAATCGCATTCCACTCGAACTAATATTACGCTATGGGGCAACTCCCCTGAGCGATTGTACTCGCATTACATCGGTGTAACGCGAGTGCAGTGCGATTCTCGCGTCAGCTGGCAACGGAGGAGATGGGGAGATAAATCCCTCCTTCCCCTCCGCAGCGCAGACCCTCCCCTCCACAGCTGTGGTCTGATCGCACGACACTCGCATGACACTTGGCTCCCTCTGTGCTGCGAGTGTGAGCCGAGTGTCATGCGAGGAATCGCACTAATCCCCGTGTGGCCTCAGCTTAAAACCCTACCTCTCATCCAAAAGGTGGGACTGAATGTTTGTTTTTTTTTTTTTTTTGTCAACTGCAGAGCAATGATGAGCGAACCCGTTGAAGTTCGGTTCAGCAGTTGCAGCCAGACTTTTTAGAAAGTTCCGTTTGGGACATGGACTTGACCTTAGTAATGCAGGTCTCCGTCAGCCATAATCTGAACACTTCCCAGAGGTCAGTGGGTGGGCTTTTTTCAATTTTTGAGTGTTTGGTGCGCACTACATCCGATCACCCCAATACAAGCCATTGTAACACTGGAAGCGGCTTGCACAGGGCCGAACATCAAGCATACCTGATCACATCGCTGCACGAGCAAGTGGTTTGCATACGTAAAGCATCCGCACTGTTTGGGAAAAGTCTGTATTCGGTATGGACACCGAACCTCCGGTTCGCTCATATCTACTGCAGGGATGTTTCTGCTGCAGTCAGTTGTCTTACTGCCACACACAGATTAATGAGGAGGCAAATATTTCTGGGTTTTTGAGTTTTAGAGAATATTTCTTTGTATCTTTGCTCAATTATTATTTTAATATGAGACAAAGTAACAAAGCCGGCAAATAAATGAAGGATTACTGAGTTACTTTTTGACAGTTTTCGATGTGTAGGATTCATTTATTAACAGGGATCTGTTGGAAACTGTGCTACAGAAATTGAGTTTACATCCTGAGCAGATAAATTATGGACAACCTTAGGTTAGCCGAAGCCTAATTTAAAGTTTAGATGGCAGCAAGTCTTCCAGGAATTGTCCCATCTGAACCTGAGTGGTAAGATGGATGGAAGAGTTCTTGTAGAAGTCTATAGGCACACTCACTAGAATTACATTTTGGGAGCTTTTCGAGAAACAAGCTGAAGGTAGTGCCTGAATGTGATGTGAACACAGCTTTTTGGCCTTTCAGAACTTTCTTCCTTTTGATCTGTGCAGGAGGATAGGTCAGAAGGTTATTAGTGTTGGAGACTTTGATTTTCTTGACCCCTTGGCTGGATTTCCATCTGATTGAATACTCTTGGCTAAACGCATTCACCGAAATGTCAAAGCGCCCTCTATCCACGCTGACTTCACTTATTGACTTCTTTCCCTGAAGGGGTTTGCATGCGTGGCCTTTTCGGCTGAGCCCCGCACCCCTGATATAATTCAGTACGGTTCAGGTGGGCTTAACACTTTCATGCCTGGAGTATCCAGAAATGTATTGCCGTTCAGGACTAATATATTTCTTGCTTGTCATTTTCTCAGAACTCAATGAGACCTTGTGCGATGTGGAGCGTGGATGTGCGACCCGTGCCGCTTCCCACCGCTTAATGATAATGCAGAATGCATTATGGTACTGTATAAAAATACTTTGTCACTATTATAGTATTGCTAATGTGCACTGCTCTCTACATCTCGCCTCGGCACAATTATTTGCCGCTGTGTCTTTTGTGCAAAGTCGCATAGAAATGAAGCAAAGCTGAGAGCAGAGAATGGATGACCAGCCTAGCTCCGGAAATATACTCGGTGTCATTGTTTCTAGGCTAATCCCTTTCACTCTCCGCCTGCCTTCAACCACTGATAGAGGGAACGTGAACAATGGGAGGATTTTGTTCGGCTTTTCCCTGTTGAGAATTCTTCAGATAATCCGGCCTTGGAACTCATTTCAGATTAATTGCCTTGTTATGACTTTTTAAAGTGACAGTCCTCGAACAATGAATTACCGATACATTGTTTATATTTCTAAAGCATATTTAGCCGTTTCACACTTATCTGTCATACGGAGTTTTGCAGTGATCTGTAACAACAGCATTATGGGTAGGTGTCAGCCTACAATTCAATTATAACCGTTAAAGGAACATTAACCACAGAAAATGCCCAAAAAGTAAAAATATTAAATCAATAGCACTCTTTAGACGACATCACTGTCCCTTCTGGGGCTCACAATGTAAATTCATCAGTATGTCTATAATGTGGGAGGAAACCAAAGGACTCAGGAGAAACTCAATCAAACACCAGAACGTGTGGTTTTGCCCAGCGTAAAAGCTGTTGGGCTAATTCCTACCTAGGTCGTATTCAGTCAGTTTCCTTTGCCAGTTATAGTGAATACTACCTCTGGTTAACTGCAGCTTGTTTTGTTCCTGTCCAGGCAGTGGCCCGTTTCTTGACCATTCTTCTATATTTCGATTTTGTATCTTTGAAGGCCTCATTGTTTTGACTTTTCCTGTGTCACCGAACAGCAACTACTCTAAGGACTCAACCCAGGGCCCCTCTGTAAGTCCAAATGCCTCTACAGAGGTGGGAGAGTGAAGGCTAGAGCTCCCCTGGGACCTGATGGAGTAACCAAAGCAAATCCGGTTTATGGTGGCCCCTTCTAGAGCTACCAAGAGATCGTTGACATACTAGTAGCACCCAGCTTAGGCTTCCTTCACACATCTGTGTTTTAACACATCCTTCAAAAAATGTTACCGGTCTCATTGGTGTTTTGGATCAGTGGGTCACCAGTGTGACATCAGTCTGTCCATAATTACCTTCAGTGACATCAGTGTTTTTCATCAGTGGGTCACCAGTGGGATATCCTTGTGTCCATAATTACCATGAGTGTCATCAGTGTTTTTCGTAAATGGATCATTAAATAAATTACGAAGGTTCTCCTATATTTTGCAATGTTAAACACGTGCAGCACACAGATGCCACATGTGTACGTGATTTTCATGGATCTATATACTTGTACTGGCCCTTGTCATCCATGCTGCCAGAAAAACAGATGTGCTTCCATGTGGATTGTACGGACAAATGGTACGTGTGAAAACACGGACATGTGAACAGCCAGACTATAATGGGTAAGTTCTGTGTATCTGTAAAAAAAAAAAAAAAAAAGAGGATGATACATGGATGTGTGAAGGAGGCCTTAATTTCATCTGTTGATTTTTTTTTTTTCTTTTTTTCTTAAATCTCGTATTACTATTAAAACTGAGAAAATGGGAAAAAGATCTGTCATGCAGTGTTCAGGTCCACACTCAGTGACATTGGATTCTGTTCACATTGCAGAGTCTGGCAGGCAACCTGAGGCATCCTAGTTGCCTAGCCTCAACCGGGCGTTGGCTGAGTTTTTTTCCCACTGATTTCCAGTCCTGCAAGAGTTAGTTCCTGTGAAGTGGTGTTGGTGCTACTGGAGACTCATTTGCTTACTAAAGTGGATTCATGTGCAGAAAATTTTGTTGCAGAAAATTATGCGTGTCTAGTTTTGCGCGCCAATGCAGATCAATAGGCCAGTTACAGAAACGTCTCCTGCGTGTGAACCCTCCCTTAAAGGAGCTGCACTTTATCTATATCGGAGTGTATTAGAAAGATATTGTGCCAGTACATAAGTTGTGAAGGACTCGTAGAGCAGTAAATCCCCTTCACTTTCATCATGGCTGACTTTTTGATCTGTAGGAAACTGTACAAGGCAATTTTAATTTACAGAGGCGGAAACAGGAGTTCCCTGGTGAAATGAAATATTTCTAGACGTCTTAGGAGAGTGATGTACATACAGCTTCCGTTTATGGCATCGTGAGCGTGTCTAACCAGGTGTACTTAAATCCCTGCCTCGGGGAGGAATAAGTAAGTGCCCTTCCATCTCCATAGCGTACACCGGGCCTGTCGTACTCCGAGCTTTGCCAGCCTTGCAGATGGGGAGTCGTAATTGAAAACACATGTAGTGTAAATCACCTTTGTGAAAAACCTGTCGAAAAATGAATGTGTGCTGGGAGCGCCGGAGCCCCATGTGCGTGGCTCGTTTCCATCACTACCTTTCCCTGAATTATTTCATTTTGTTTCGTTTTCCGTATTCTTGTTCATGCTCCATTATGTTGACCCCCATTGGAGTTAAAGCCGGCTTTCAGATCTTGCTCGGGTTCTGCCGTACAGGCCCCAGCTGTAATGAAATGGTTCCTTTCGTCAGCTCAGCGTGGCTGATTTATGTAATCTAAACTGACAGCCTCTCTTTGTTGGGAGAAGTTTGGAAAAATGTGACTGCTTTAACAGTTCCTGGCTTTGACACCTCACTCCCTTGGAATGGCGATTGGTTCTGCAGGTATTTCTTTCCAAATTGTGCACAGGACATTGCCGGATACTGCTTGAAAATGTAAATGGGATAGAAAGCGGGAAAAAAAAAATCTTCACTTATTTTGCTCGACATTGTTCTCCAGCTCTATATCTTGTAACACAAGAGGTTTTTTTTTTTTTTATTGCATTGCATTTGATACTTTGCTGGGGAAAAAAAAAGAACACCTGGACTTCTAAAGACCGCTTTACACTCTGTGACATCGCTGGCGATCGCACCCGCTCCCGTCGTGCGTGTGTTACGGGCAAATCGCTGCTCGTGGCGAACAATATCGCTAGTATGCGTCACACGCATATACCTTCCTAACTACGTCACTGTGGCCGGCGAACAAACCCTTTTTTAAGGGGGAGGTTCATGCGGTGTCACAGCGACGTCACATAGCGGGCCACCAATAGAAGCAGAGGGACGGAGAGCAGCCGCATTAACGTCACTCCCACCTCGTTGCCGGAGGACGCAGGGACTCTGCTGTTCGTCGTTCCCGGGGTGTCACACGTAGCGATGTGTGCTGCCTCAGGAACGACTAACAACCTGCGTCCATAATGAGCAACGATATTTGAGAAAGGAACGACGTGTCAACAATCGACGATTTTTGGCGTTTTTTGGATAGTTAGTGGTCACTCGTAGGTGTCACACTCAATGACGTTGCTAACAATGCCGGATGTGCGTCATGAATTCCGTGACCCCAGCGATATCTCGTTAGCGATGTTGTTGCGTGTAACGGGGCCTTAAGAGGTTTGGCAAGTCTACTGGGTACTCCACAAACCACCTGTAAGGCAGCACTCCCCAGCATTACCGTACCCACACTATGACCCTGATTCATCAAGACCGGTGAAGTCAGACACTCCTGATTCATTAATGGTCATATGCCTATTAAAGGGAACCTGTCACCGGATTTGACAACTATAACCTGTGGCCACCACCAGTGAGCTCTTATATACAGCAATCCGGTCTGATGAGTGTCACTGCTCTACTGTCCGGCGCCTCCTCCATGCTGCGATTGCCGTCCCAATGTGGCAACGTGGGGCGAGGATGACCCCTATCGCTGCCATGACGTGTTTCCTATGAATGCAGAGTGGCAGCACTCACAGGAGATCAGCATTTGTGCTGATGAGAGCGATTATGAAGGATCGCTGTGATCAGAAGCTATTGTACAGTGCAGGTAAATAACTAGTAAAATAAAAAAAGTGAAAAAATGATGTTTTAAAAAATATTAAATAAAAAAAAAAGTTCTTACCCCCTTTTGCCCCATTGAGAATAAAATAATTTCAAAATGTACTTTTTATTTTTTTTTTATCTGAAATGCCAGATCTATGAAAATATAAAATTAATCTGATCAGTAAATGGCATAGTGAGAAAAATTAAAACTCCAAAATTACATTTTTTGGTTGCTGCAATATTGCATTAAACTGCAATAACGTGATCAAAATGGCGCATCTAATCAAAAATAGTATTAAAATCGCCAGCTCAAGAATCAAAAAAGCTGTCACTGAGCCACTGATCTTGAAAAATGAGACCGCTATGGGTCTCGGAAAATGGTGTCAAAAGCACCATTATTTTTCCCCTCACCCATGACAGCACCCATATAATCACGTGGTGCTGTCATGGGTTCTGGAAAACCGGCTACCGGTAAGTAACCGAGGTGTTTTCCCCTCACCCATGACAGCACCACGTGATTATATGGGTGCTATCATGGGTTCTGGAAAAACCGGCTACCGGTAAGTAACCGAGGTGTTTTTTGGACAAACGTCTGAATTTTTTTTTCACCACTTAGAGAAAAGTAAAATTATACATGTTTGGTATCAAGAAACTCGTACTGGCTTGGGGAATCATACTGCCAGGTCATTTTTACCATATAGTGAATGTGGTAAATAAAATACACCAAAAACAATCGTGCAATTGCACTTTTGTTTTTGCAATTCCACCGCACTTGGAATTCTTTTCCCATCTCTGCAGTGCAATATGAATAGTGTCGTTCAAAAGTACAACTCGTCCTGCAAAAACCAAGCCTTCATATGGCTATATTAACTGAAAAATAAAAACTTATGGGTCTCGGAAGAAAAGGAGGAAAAAAGGGAAAGTCGTTGTAGGGAGGGAGGGGTTAAGTCACTACCACTTTTCCCAATTGGAA
This sequence comes from Anomaloglossus baeobatrachus, assembly GCF_048569485.1. Taxonomy (NCBI): domain Eukaryota; kingdom Metazoa; phylum Chordata; class Amphibia; order Anura; family Aromobatidae; genus Anomaloglossus; species Anomaloglossus baeobatrachus. The sequence continues at coordinate 75,324,607 of NC_134356.1, forward strand.
AAAAAAAAATAGTTAACGGTAAAATAAAGTTGACTATTGGAAGAAGAGACTAAACAAAAGCACCAAATAAATAGTGAGACAAGCAAGTGGCTTCACCCAGCGTCTTATCTTCCGTAATATGGACATAAGGGCAATATTCCCCATAATTGAGGCTGGTGGCTGCAGCATGCAGAACTTGCAGGTACTATAACTGGCACTTCACTTGTGCGAAGTAACAAAGGAGTGAATGAATAAAAGACGTAAAGATATATTCTCGGCATTTCTTCAGTTACTAGAATGGCTTACTAATGACAAACGTGAGATGTGCAGCTGACATCTGTAAGGAGAAGAGCATCTTTTTAAGTTCTTTGGAATTTGCCTCTTCTCGAGAGTCTTTGCTCTCGCCGCCTCATACACATTGCAGTCACCTTGTGCCTTCCGCAGTGCCGCGTCTACCTCTTGTTCCTTCTCTGAACGATTGTGCTCTTTAAAGCCCACCTGTCGTTTGTGTGAAAACAGCCATTTGTCTCTGTTATTCGATAAAATTTGTCCGTCTGAGTTTATTAACAGTATATGAAGGAGAGCAACTGTGGCCGGTGGCTTACCAGGGGTCATGCACGTCTCAGACGCGGGGAACAGCGTGATAGATAACAGGGCCACGGTGGCAGTTTCTAAATGAAGTTCAGAAGTTGCTGTGAAGACGTGGAATCTATTATTTGAATCTTCACAGCTTGATGCTTCGGAGATATTGTTGAAGCAGCGGTTGGCCAGGTATCACGGCAGCGGGAAGCAGTTTTGGACATGAAGGCTTTATCCGATCTTATTATATGCTTCAGTAGCTGTTAAGACACTACCCCTACCCCCACGTACCCGCTCTGTTCGTCCTCACAATCGCTTTAAGTCTGGCCGCTTTTATCACTTTTCTGCAGAACGGTTTCAAGAATTTCTCTGTTAATCCAGTAACAATCCAATCCACAGAATAAAACCGCTAGGATAATTTGGAGGATTTTAGATGACTTTCAACGTCTGCTATTGAAAGCATCTCATTTAGTTTTTAGAGGTTTTTTTCGTTTTTTTCTTTTTTATAAGCATGATTGTTTTACAGTTTTGGCTGTCATTTTACAGATGATCTAAATTTACCTACAGAGCTCTGGTTTCATATTCTGCTTTTTATTCAGGGCTGAGTAGTGTAAATTACCTCCCGCAAGGTCTTCTAGTGACAATTCCTCAGACTGCTGTCATCTCCTGGGTACAAAATACTAATCATTTTTTCTTTTTTTTTTTTATACAGCGAAGAAGGGAATATATTACCATAAATAGACTCTCAGGAACACAGCAAGCTTAGAGAAACTTAGTTTGCTAACTAGATGTTCATACTATAAGGCAGGGACCCCCAAGCTATGGCTCTCTGCTGTCTTCCAGCTTGGCGCATAAGCACCAGGTCTAGCAAATAACTATTACGACCAGGTCTCCACATGGTGACTTTTGTGAGTAGCCCTTCACAGAAGAGCAGATCTGAATGGAGGTAGGAACACCTCGATCTTGGTATACTGCGTTGGTGTTTTTTCTCTGGAATAGCTTTGGCTGTCGTACTGTAATGGGGGCTTTTAGTGTCAATACTCTAAAGGGGCGGGAGCTCGTTGTTCATCACAACCCTCTTTTAGAGCTGAATATGGCTCTTATGGTTAGAAAGGTTGGGGACCTCTGCTATAGAGACTCATGACCGTGTGATGGTAGTTGGGGTCCCAAATGATGGATTCTGGATTGTGGAGATGGTAGTTTGGCTCCCCAGTGCTGGATTGATGAGAAGGTAGCTGGGGTCCCCAGTGCTGGCTTGCTGAGAAGGTATCTGGGGTCCTCAGTGCTGGATGCTGAGCAGGTAGCTGGGGTCCCCAGTGCTGGATTGCTGAGCAGGTAGCTGGGGTCCCCAGTGCTGGATTGCTGAGCAGGTAGCTGGGGTCCCCAGTGCTGGATTGCTGAGCAGGTAGCTGGGGTTCCCAGTGCTGGATTGCTGAGAAGGTAGCTGGGGTCCCCAGTGCTGGATTGCTGAGAAGGTAGCTGGGGTCCCCAGTGCTGGATTGCTGAGAAGGTAGCTGGGGTCCCCAGTGCTGGATTGCTGAGAAGGTAGCTGGGGTCCCCAGTGCTGGATTGCTGAGCAGGTAGCTGGGGATCCCCAGTGCTGGATTGCTGAGAAGGTAGCTGGGGTCCCCAGTGCTGGATTGCTGAGCAGGTAGCTGGGGTCCCCAGTGCTGGATGCTGTAATGCTCCAATGGCAGCTGGGGTCCCAGAGTTCAATTTTGCTGTATATATACATTTATGACTATTTCTGAGGCATCAGGGGAAGTTCCTTGATTCTACATTGCTGCATGCTTTGAGCTTTCCTTGTGGGTTTTTTTTTTTTTTTTTTTTTTTTTTTGTTTCTTGCATGGCATCCGTAAAGTGAGGTCAGTGACACCAATGAATACAGTGATTTTCTGTTCTAGAAATCCGCATTTGTGGACAGATTTGTAGGAATGCTGGTCACCATCTTTCTGGTAATAGGCACTTTGGCGCAGCTCAGATCTATTTTTTGGGTGCGATTTTATGAAAACTCATTTTGCTTACCCCTAGAAGGGCAATCGTGGTATTTAAAAAGATGCTTTATAGATTGTCCCTCTGAAATCTTTCTAATTTCTCGTATACTTAGCGCTGGTTCTGTCAAGTGAATGATACATTTAGGAGTTAATAAATAACTGTTCTTTCCACAACCTGATGAAATAGACATGACTGTTCCCTAAAGTGGGTCCTGTTTGAACTCTGAACTACATCAAATTAAACTTTTCTGCATTGTTAGTGAGATTGCACTGCTGTTAATAGCTTTTTCTTGGATGTAGAAAGTGCCAGGTTAACTAGAATCCAATATCTTGCAAGCACCGAGTGTTCTGAGCCAAGTATTTCAAGTTCCACTTAATACGAAGCTGTTCTTTTGATTACGTTGGTTATGTAGTCAGAAAATGTAAAAATGTAAAACTTAAAATGTTCCCCAATCTTGGTGATCTGTGGGGGTCCTATTGGTAGATTTGTGACTAAATGTCATTTTTTTGTAATAACCATAAGATACAATACTGTGCAGCAGTTGGCTCAATATGTCCTCCACTCATTTTTAGAAATTTATATTGGCCGATAGATATTCTTCATGTAACCCTACACACCCCATCATACACTGCATGCTCAGCTAGTCATCTTCTGTAAGAACAAGGAATCTGTTGAATCCATTATGCGCAATCCTTCCTTTTCTGATAGGAAGCTAAAGGCCCTATACACGTTACTCATTTTGGATGATATTAATGATTTAGCGACAATCTAGTGTGTATGCGAATGCTGGCCAACTGATAGTGGGGAAGATGTTAATCACACTTGTCCAATTTTTTACAGTCAACCGCTTTGTTCTCCTGGAAATCGCCCAAATCCCTTCCCCTTCTCCCCCTTTCGCCCTCTGTTCACCTTTCGGCCCTCTCTCCCCCCCCCCCTTCGGCCCTCTCCCCCCCCCCCTTTCGGCCCTCTCCTCCCCCCCCCTTTCGGCCCTCTCTTCCCTCCCCCCCCCCCTTTCGGCCCTCTCTTCCCTCCCCCCCCCCCTTTCGGCCCTCTCTTCCCCCCCCCCCCACTTTCGGCCCTCTCTCCCCCCCCCCTTTAGGCCCTCTCCTTTCCCCCCCCCCTTTAGGCCCTCTCCTTTCCCCCCCCCCTTTCGGCCCTTTCCTTCCCCCCCCCCCCTTTCGGCCCTTTCCTTCCCCCCCCTTTCGGCTCTCTCCTCCCCCCCCCCCCCCCCCCGTTTCGGCCCTCTCCTTCCCTCCCCCCCTTTCGGCCCTTTCCTTTCCCCCCCCCCCTTTCGGCCCTTTCCTTTCCCCCCCCCTTTCGGCCCTCTCCTTCCCTCCCCCTTTCGGCCCCCCCTTTGGACTCTTCAGTTATGGCGTCAGTGAAATGTTGGTGAGTGGAAAGCCTGAATTCAGTGCTGGTTTCCTGAGGCACTTGTCCATACTGTACCGTGTGTGTGAGATCCTTGCCTGTTAATCCTGCTTATATAGAAAGGTATCCGCAAGGACACTTGAGAGGTGACTTTGTTTCTTCCATATATTGGAAATAAACCGTAAAGCTTGTTGCAATAATGTCTGTGGCAGCTCAGCTCCGGGAATATAGGAAAGGAGCGCCCTGTCCCTAAGCCGCGGGGTGTAGCGTAATCCACAGCAGACCCCGGCTCGCTCTTAGTAATACTTTCTTATTTGTTTCCAGGTTCATCTGTTTCTTTGTCTGTTTACATTTCCTCTAAGTGTCCTTTGAAGATAACTTTTTCTCAATGCTTTGTCCTGCAAGACGTGGAAAGGACATTCATTAAAGTTAGCAATTTCCATGTTCTGGATGAAACCTACTTTAAAAATTGTATTTTATTTCTCTCCATTTTCTTGCAAATGTCAAACTTCAAGTGAGTCTGTTGGTTGAAAAAGCTCTCCAGAAACCCTAATACATTCTCCCAGCTGACAGCTGCTTGGAGGAGCGTCTGCATTTCAAGACGGGAGCTTGAAAGGTCACAAGGAGTGATTCAGTAGGGTTTTCCCTCCCTGGTCATCTTACATTACATTTCCACAAAGGATATACTGCTGAAACCTCTGCTGGAACACCGAGGTGTCATTAAGTGCTCCAGAATTTATACAAATGTCCTTCCTGGCCTCGGCTGCATTATTGTATGTTTATATGGCAGCACTTTTTATGGAGCAGCGCGGATTAGGTTACTGCTAGGCGGCCTTTCTAATCCCCAAATAATCAATTCTTCACGAAATGCCTTTTTTTTCCCCACATTTTATCACCCTTCATATAAAATAAGTGTTTTTTTTTTTCTTTTAGAATTTGGACTCTATTCAAGTGTTGCTTGTGTGTTTTTTTGATAAAAAGATGCTCTGAAGCAACTTTTTTCCCAATCTTAAAAGGGGATCTGTCAGTATTATTAACCCTCCTAAGCCATCTATATGGACAGAATGATGAATAAAATGATAGCTTGATATATGCGAGCCAATGTTTTATTCTAAAGAAATACATGTTTTTCTTAATATGTAAATGAGCTGTTCAGATCTACAGGCCGGGTACAGATCTCCCTGAGAATCTACCTCCAGAGCTTAATTTGAATGAAAGAGGGCGCTACCAGTATGAGACACGCAATAACAGACAGTCTGCTCTCCTGAGCTACATGTCTCACATGTCTATTTCCTGTATGTTTCGTCCAGTCCGAACAACATACATATTAAAAGAAGGTGCCTCTCAGAAAATGGGGACACACAATGGATCTGATGGCAGAGATATATAGATTGTATATAGGCAGCACGGTAGCTCAGTGGTTAGCACTGTAGTCTTGCAGCGCTGGGGTCCTGGGTTCAAATCCCACCAAGGACAACATCTGCAAGGAGTTTGTATGTTCTACCCGTGTTTGCGTGGGTTTCCTCCGGGTACTCTGGTTTCCTCCCACACTCCAAAAACATACAGATAGGGACTCTAGATTGTGAGCCCCAATAGGGACAGTGTTGCCAATGTATGTAAAGCGCTGTGGAATTAATAGCGCTATATAAATGAATAAAATTATTATTATTATTATTATTATTATTATATTATTCATAGATATATATTTGTGTGTGTGTGTACCATCACCCATTCCCTGTAGACTGTGAGCCCTCACGGGCAGGGTCCTCTCTCCTCCTATACCAGTCTGTTTTGTACTGTTAATGATTGTTGTACGTATACCCTCTTTCACTTGTAAAGCGCCATGGAATAAATGGCGCTATAATAATAAAAAATATTTTTATATATATATAGATAGATAGATAGATAGATATAGATATAGATATAGATATAGATATAGATATAGATATCTATATATATATATATATATATATATATCTATATATAGATAGATAGATAGATATCTATCAGGCAGATCTGGTGTCCCATCGTCCCAAAATGCGTTTCATAACACTTCGTCAGGGAGGGGAGCGCCGATCTGTTACACAGTAGTAGCCAATAGGAGAATTCCATGTCATAGAATGGTAGAGTTGGGAGGGATCTCGAGGGCCATTGGGTCCAACCCACTGCGAGTGCAGGCTTTCCTAAATCATCCCAGCTATATGTTTATCCAGTTTCCACTTGAAGATTTCCATTGATGGAGAGCTCACTACCTCCTGTGGTCGCCTGTTCCACTCTCTGCCTGACCTCTCTGTTAAAGTTTTTCCTAATGTCTAATCTGAATCTCCTTCCTTTTAGTTTCTTCCCATTGCTTCTTGTACTTTCTTGTGCTAATGAGAACAGGGTGGTTCCCTCTGCTCTGTGACTACCTTTTAGATATTTGTAGACCGCTATTAAGTCTCCTCTCAGACTTCTCTTTTTCATATTAAACATCCCTCATCCCTAAACACGTCAATGCATGCTGTGAAACATGGGTGGATATGTCAAGTATCATTGACCACTGCAGTACATGTGACCTTGTAATACTTAGCGAGCTGGCATTTGATGGGCCAATAAATCGTATATTGAAGGACATAGTTATTTGATCCCTTGCTTATTTTGTAAGTTTGCCCACTGACAAATACATGAAGTGTCTATAATTTTAAGGGTTGGTTAATTTTAACAATGAGAGAATATCTAAAATAAATCCAGAAAATCACATTGTATAAATGTATATAAATTGATTTGCATTTTACAGAAAGAAATAAGTATTTGATCCCTCTGGCAAACAAGACTTAAGGCCCTGTCACACACAGAGATAAATCTTTGGCAGATCTGTGGTTGCAGTGAAATCATGGACATATTGTTCCATTTGTACACAGCCACAAACCTGGCACTGATTGTCCACAATTTCACCGCAACCACAGATCTGCCGCAGATTTATCTCTGTGTGTGACAGGGCCTTTAATACTTGGTGGCAAAACCCTTATTGGCAAGCACAGCAGTCAGACGTTTTTGTAGTTGATGAGGGTTGCGCACATGTCAGGAGGAATTTTGGTCCACTCCTCTTTGCAGATCATCTCTAAATCATTTTGAGGCTGTCGCTTGGCAACTTGGAGCTTCAGCTCCCTCCATACATTTTCTATGGGTTTATGGTCTGAAGACTGGCTAGGCCACTCCATGACCTTAATGTGCTTCTTTTTGAGCCTCTCCTTTGTTGCCTTGGCTGTATGTTTTGGGTTATTGTTATGCTGGAAGACCCATCCATGACCCATTTTTAATGCCCTGGCGGAGGGAAGGAGGTTGTTGCTCAGGATTTCATGGTACATGGCTCCATCCATTATCCCGTTGATGCGGTGAAGTAGTCCTGTGCCCTTAGCAGAGAAACACCCCAAAACATAATGTTTCCACCTCCATGCTTGACAGTGGGGACGTTGTTCTTTGGGTCATAGGCAGCATTTCTCTCCTTCCAAACACGGCGAGTTTAGTTAATGCCAGAGAGCTCCATTTTTATATCATCTGACCATAGCACCTTCTCCCAATCACTCTGAGTAATCCAGGTGTTTATTGACCAACTTCAGATGGGCCAGCTGCACATATCATCTTTAGCAGTGGGACTTTGTGGGCACTGCAGTATTTTGTCTTTCTTTTTTTTTTTTTTGTCAGAGGAAAAAAATCGCAGCCTGCACGATGTTCCTCCGACAATCTGATTGCACTTGGCCATTCAACTCTAGTTATGTGGGGAAAAAAAAAAAATCAGACTCTCAGGTGGTATCGGCGCGTGATTGGATTTTCACGGACTGACAAAATGGATAAGATGTAGAAACTTTTTTTTTTTTTTTTCCTTTTCCACATCCGAGTAAAATCGGCTCCCACTCTAATCAAACTGATGAAATTTGGATCGGAGTCTGCGTAAGATATTCGGAGCGTTTTTCTCGGAGAATATACAGTCTTAGAATTCTTCCTTACAACACTACTTGTTATTAAGAAAAGTTGACTATAACAGTGCGGAGACTCGAAGCGAACAAGTTCAGTCTTTGTTTTCTGCGAGTTTTGCCCCCTCCCCGCCTCGTACCCCGTCCATCATTCACCCGTACACTTGGATGTCACCTGCTCCCGTCCGCCGGCTCGCGGCTCTGTGATCTGCATTACTTTTGGAAAGCTCCTACCGCTCTGTGTATTTACAAGCAGCATTTGAAATTCTAAGTATACAACCCCCACTACTTTTTGTTTTTCTCTCCCTTCCTCACCTCATTTTGCTTTTTTTTCTAAGTCTGAACAGACAGCAGAAGTGTGACAGCGTTTCTGACATCAGAAATGTCACCTTAAAAGCGGCGACCATGGCGGGCACACTTCGAATTCAGTAAGGCAATATTTACCGGTAACACACAGCCCAGCAGGCGGTGGGACACGCTTCAGAAGGCCTCTCGTCAATGTAAGCCGTATGGGAAAGTAGACGGAAAGCTGACATTTCAGGAGTAAAATGCTTTCTCGCTGCCCGTCTGCTGGTGCCCGGCACTTTCTTAGTTTGGCACCGGTGCACACTGCCTTTCTCCTTAATGCACGGCGCACCTGGCACGAATCCTCGTAATGGAGCCCCCTCCTTCTCCAAGAATGGACTAGAATAAGAATAGAACTTTCTGTGGAATCGTTTTGCTCGGCGCACACATAACAAATGGAAGGAAGAGCGGTGAATGACAAGGCAAATGTTCCTTATGTGTGCAGTCCTCTCGGTTGTTTATTGGGGTCACCTCAACCCCTGAATTATATCCGCTCCTATTTTTATGCCATAGCTCATCTTTTATTCTACAGATGAAAGCCCAGCAAACGGCGTCAGCTCCCCAGTCCAAGGGCAGCGTGCGCGCCTCCTCAGCGAAGGCCTCTAATGTGTATTTCTGAGTTATTATTGTGATATTTCACGGTGAGCTGACTGAGCCTCGGCGAGGACCGTCTGCAGAAAGCCGTCCGTTTGTCTATTGCTTTGTCCTTCGTTTTGCAGGGGTCACCGTCTAATTGATGCTCCTGTGTGCTCAGCTGCCAGGAGCGCGGTGTGGCAATGTTCTCTGCGTCAGCAGCGGCGTCCCGGCGTTGCGAGCCCTGTTCACGTAGCCTGCTTAATTACTAAAAGTTCATTATTCAATTTTCAGTGGAACTAAGTCTTGTGGGCATCTGAGGAGAAACAGAGAAATTAAATTAAATGCAATCTGCAGACCATCGGCTGCGGGTTAACTAAGTGGGTGGCACGGAGGGGGGCGCACCTGCACCTCCTTCACATTCAGCGTATAATGATCCTGAATATCATTATCTTTTCTTTACTGGAGACTTTTAAAAGCAATTAAAATCTGCACGGTATTACATGCTTGAATTATTGATTTTAAATGTTTGCTTTTCCCCCTTCTCTGTTTTCTAAATCAAGCTAATAATTGCCATATGGGCTCTGGCAGCAGCGAGGGGAGCGGAGCGGGGTGCCAGATGCTGATTTACAATGAGACGTGAGCACCTAGAATGTCAGAGGAGGCAAATATGCGGCCACGTGTCGATAAGCCTGTTACTCTTGTATGGAGCCTTCTAAACTTTTCCTGAGAGATCATTGCATTAACCCTTCATTGTTATCACCAACAGTTTCCATCATTTTTTTTTATTTCACGCTCTTCTACTTGGCATCAGTGGCAGTTGTCACAATCCTTCTCATAGCAAAGACTTGGAGGACCAACTACCAGGATTTTTCCTATATAAACTAAAGCCAGTGCTATACTGGCGCTATCAGGCTGATTCTATACATCCCTTTAGTTGTGAGATCGGATGTATAGTTTCTGAAATACAGGCAAGTAAAGTTTGTGAAATGCACTGTTATTTGATTGATAGATGCTGCAGAATATCTAATAGGTGGGTCAGGTTTTGCTAGTTATTCCAGCCTGTCTACCTGCTTTTCCTTCCTCCTTCCTGTCCCTCCTGGCCCTCTGCCCGCCTGGCCCTCTGCCCGCCTGGCCCTCTGCCCGCCTGGCCCTCTGCCCGCCTGGCCCTCTGCCCGCCTGGCCCTCTGCCCGCCTGGCCCTCTGCCCGCCTGGCCCTCTGCCCGCCTGGCCCTCTGCCCGCCTGGCCCTCTGCCCGCCTGGCCCTCTGCCCGCCTGGCCCTCTGCCCGCCTGGCCCTCTGCCCACCTGGCCCTCCGCCCTCCTTCTTTCCCTTGAAATAACAGAGACAGAGGGAGGAAGGACAGACATGGGCGGGAATAACTAGCAAAACCCGACCCACCTATTAGATATTCTTTTGCACCTCTCATCAAATAACAGTGCATTTTACACACTTTACTTGCCTGTATTTCAGAAACTATACATCCGATCTCACAACTAAAGGTATGTTTAGAATCAGCATGATAGCGCCAGTATAGCACTGGCTTTAGTTTATATAGGAAAATCCTATTGGTTGGTTCACTTTTTAAAGTTTTGCAACAGAATTTGAGAAGTTTTGGATTGTATCTTTTGTATCTTTCTTGTGTATATACTGTATTTATATTTTTTTCTACATCTTCCTGTGTTTAAAATAATTTTTGAATGCATTTATATTCCATTTCACTTGGGGTATTTAAACTCTCCAATTTTGTCCTCCATACCACCTTAAAGGGAATCTGTCACCAGATTTTGGCTCCCCCTTCTGAAAGCAGTATAATGTAGAGACCGAGACCAAGACCCTGATTCCAGCAATGGGTCACTTACTGAGCTGTTTGCTGTCATTTTGATAGAATCAATGGTTTCTCTGCTGCAGATCTAGCAGTTATACAGAGCTCATGAATATGCTGGACTACCTGTAGCACGCCAAGTAGTCCTGTAATGATAATTTACTGCTGATTAAACTGTGATTTTATCTAAACTACACTAAGCAGCCTGGTAAATGACACACCTCTGAATTCAGGATCTCTACCTGCAGCATGCCAAGTAGTCCTGTAATGATAAAATCACTGTCTAATCAGCAGTAGATTATCAAACTTACACTAAGCAGCCCAGTAAATGACACATCGTTGGAATCATGTGAAAGTGCTGACATGCCAAGATGGCGGACAGGCATGGCGGTCAGGAGGAGTAATACCCTTGTGAATAGTCTCTGCTCTCATTAGCATACCATAAAGGATCTTTAGAAATACTTTCTAAATACACAGGTCCTGCAAGAGACAAAGTGATTCGTTTGTCTACTACTTATGCTAATTCTAACAGTGGGAGGGGATAACTATGAATATATTATATGCTCCAGTGCAGCTGCCACTCAACAAGCTGACTATTTTATAAACTTTACTTTTTTGGATTTCAAAACCTAAACATCAGAGCTGACCACTACAGGTATGTATAGAATCAGCCTGATAGTGCCAGTATAGCACTGCCTTTAGGTTATATACGAAAATCCTGGTGATTGGTTCCCTTTAACCCCTTCACGACCTTTGACTGATCTATCCGTCATAGATCGTGTGCCGTTAAGCCCCGCTCCCTGCAATCGGCGCACATATCAGCTGTTTTCAACAGCTGACGTGTGCCTGCATGTTACGAGTGGAATCGCATTCCACCCGTAACCATTAACCCCTTACATCTCACTGCCAAAGTCTGGCAGCGAGATGTATATACGCGTGGTGAAGATTTTCACTTAACGCCGCCCCCCCCCCCCCCCCCCGTCACACCGGAAGTCACGTGAGTGATCACGTGACTTTTGGTGGTTGCCATGGTAGCACAGAGTTATGTGATGACGCCTGCAGCTATGACGTTTCACTTTCGTTTTAACTCGGCCCGAAGGCCAGTGAAGCAGGAAGTGACCGTATCTGCTGTTTACAGCTGTATAGCTGTAATCAGCAGATAAATCAGAGCGATCGGATTGCTGATCGCTATAGCCCCCTAGGGGGACTAGTAAAATTAAAAAAAAAAAGTTTTAAAAAATAAAAAAAAAAAAAAACCTAGAAGTTCAAATCACCCCCCTTTCACCCCATTGAAAATTAAAGGGTTAAAAAAAAATATACACATATTTGGTATCGCCGCGTTCAGAATTGCCTGATCTATCAAAATATAAAATCAATTAATCTGATCCGTAAACGGCGTAGTGGCAAAAAAATTCCAAACGCCAAAATTACGTTTTTTGGCCGCCGCAAGTTTTACGCAAAATGCAATAACAGGCAATCAAAACGTAGCATCTGTGCAAAAATGCTACCATTAGAAACGACAGCTCAAGACGCAAAAAATAAGCAGTCACTGAGCCATAGATCCCAAAAAATGAGAACGCTACGGGTTTCGGAAAATGGCGCAAAACGTACGCCACTTTTATTGGACAAGCTTGTGAATTTTTTTTAACCCCTTAGATACAAGTAAACCTATACATGTTTGGTGTCTACAAACTCGCACTGACCTCAGGCATCACACAGGCGCATCGGTTTTACCATATAGTGAACACCGTGAATAAAACATCCCAAAAACCTTTGTGCCATCACTCTGTTTTTGCCGTTTTTCCACACTTGGAAATTTTTTTGCTGTTTTTCAGTACACCATATGGTAAAACTTATGGTTTCGTTTAAAAGTACAACTCGTCCCGGAAAAAAACAAGCCCTCATATGGCAAGATTGACGGAAAAATAAAAATGTTACGGCTCTCGGAAGAAGGGGAGCAAAAAAAAACAAAAAACGCAAAAACGGACAGTGCTCTGGGGCTGAAGGGGTTAAAACAATTCACTGCAGGCTTTACATACTATCTCCTGTAGATCTGTATCCATAATCATCACCATGTATGTTAGTGGAGGAAAGCTTCCCACCCCGTGGCCACTTCAATGTATGAATGTCTGACTTGTAATAAAAGTACTTTGTGTGCCCCATGAAAGCAGAGGAGGGCCAGAAACATATTTTGCACCCGTCTCTGGTGCTCATTTGCATTGCACTCCTATAATTTTGCTTGTCTTTTAAGCGATCGCATGCAAGTGGGTCTGCCTCGCCGGTCATTAATGACCACAGTAAAGACTCCCAAATGATCGTTACAAAGATTGGAGGCTTAATTAAAAGTTCTTACTTTTTCCGAGGCTGAGATTCTCCAGCTAACAAGGAGCGGACTGCCGCCTCCGTGATACTGGCGCGGTGCAATAACAGCTTAGTGGTGAAAATAAAGTGTACACAGATATCCTCGGCCATTGAACATTCACTAATTGATGTTCTTTTATATCCCCAGGACTCGAATACAGCATTAAAGCTTTTCTCTATGGGAATTTTCCCCCCAAAGTTTCGGTAATAAGTCTTTTCAGAAAGGTTAATTAAACTGACACTAGCATAGGGGATAAAAAAAAAAGAAATCTTATTTAATTTTTTTTTTCCTCTTTATATTACAGCACATTTCTTCACTTCATGTTGTGACAATTCTTTCTTAACTTTAAACAGGGCTTTAATCAAGCTCGAAACGCCGTTACATCTCTTCTTGTTACCAGAGATTACCGGAAATGGTAATTTGTAAAGTTTGGGACATAGCAATTAAAATGTATCTGCGGGAAAAATTTGGAAAAATAATCTTTTGACTTTATAGATGGTAGACTATTTCATGTCGTGTTACTTTTTATATGGTCAGTTCTAATAGCAAGATAAGTTGTTACTCCTTCCAACGACATGCAACGAGTTGAAAAAGTATTCAGACCCAATTAACTTTTCCACATTTGTTTTATGTTACACCCACAAACCTAAATTCATTTTGTGATATACCAACACTAAGTAATGTGTTTTTGAAGTTTAAAGGAAATAGTTCATGGTTTTGAGGGTAATTTAAAAATATAATGGGTCATTTACACACATGAATATGCTTTGATGTAAACCATCCATTGTAGCTCTGGCAGTATGTTTAGGGTCTTTGTCCTGCTGGAAGGTGAACCTACGCCACAGTCTCAAGTCTTTTGCAGCTTCTAAGAGGTTTTCTCCAGGATTGCCCTTTATTTAGCTCCATCCATCTTCCCATGAACTCTGACCTGCTTTCCTGTCCCTGGTGAAGAAAAGTATCCCCACAGCATGATGTGGCCACCACCATGTTTGACAGTGTGGATGCTGTTTTCAGTCCGCCTCATGCTCTGTACATTGAATGAGGTGGCTGGGTTAGCTTTTGGGATAACCTTGTGTTACAGTTCCCTGGGCGAGGTTGCCATTGTGAAGGAGAATTGGCACACGTACTCTTCATTTTAGGGATTATATCAATGGTCCCATATGTTCTAAATCAACAATCACAATTTGGCATAATCTTAGGGAAAAACTCTTTCAAAGTAATAGAAGGGAAGGGTGGGGAGGGAATACCTGGGGTTAAACATTTCTCCAAAAGAGGGTAGACTCAGACCATAGCAGTAAAATGTATGATCACAATATTTTTTATGCGCAGTTACATTCAGAAATATTTTGTCAGTGTCACAAGTTTTGCCATTTTAGCAGTTAAACATATATATCACAAGTGAGTACACCCCCCCCCCCCCATAGTAGAGCTTGTATGTTGGTGTAAATTTAGTGTGCTCTCTGACAAAAACAAAACCTCAACACACAGCTATTGATGCTAAAACTGCTGGCAACAAAGGTGAGTACACTGCTAAGTAAAAATGGCCAAATTGTGTCCAAAGTGTCAATATTTTGTGTGGCCACCATTATTTTCTAGCACTATCTTAACTCTCTTGGAAATGGAGTTCACTAGAGCATCACAGGAGCCTCTGGATCCTCTTCCATCCTCCATGACGACATCACAGAGCTGGTAAATGTTACAGACCTTGTGCTTCTACACCTTCAGTTTGAAGAGGCCCCTCAGATGCTCAATAGGATTTAGATCTCGAGACATGCTTGGCCAGTCCAGCACCTTTACCCTCAGTTTCTTTAGCAAGGCAGTGGGTGTGTTTTGGGATCGTTATCATGTTGGAATACTGCCCTGCGGCCCAGTTTTCGAAGGGAGGGGATCACGCTCTGCTTCAGTATGGCACAGTACGTGTTGGCATTCATAGTTCCCTCAATGAACTGTAGCGCCACACAGCCGGCAGCACTCATGCAACCCCAAACTTTGACACTTTCACCACCATGCTTGACTGTGGGGAAGACACACTTGTCTTTGTACTCCTCATCTGGTTGCCACACATGCTTGACCACCATCTGAACCAACCAGGTTTATCGTTTTCTCAGGAGATGGTTCCAGTAATCCATGTTCTTAGTCTACTTGTCTTCAGAAAACTGTGCGCTTTCTTGTGCATAGTCGTTAGAAGATGCCTCCTTTTGGGATGACAGCCGTGCAGACTAATTTGGTGCAATGTGCAGCGCATGGTCTGAGCACTGACAGGCTGACCCACTACCCCTGTAACATTGCCGGCAGCACTCATACATCTATTTTGAAAAGACAACCTCTGGATATGGCACTGAGCACGTGGACGAAACCTCTTTGGTCTACCATGGTGCGAGTGGAACCTGCCTTGTTCGCTTTATGGTCTTTGCCATCGTGCTGCAGCTCCGTTCAGGTTGTTGGAAATCTTCTTATAGCCTAGGCCATGTTTATGTAGAGCAACAATTCTTTGTCAGATCCTCAGAGAATTATTTGCCATGAGGTGCCATGTTAAACTTCAAGTGACCAATATGAGTGAGTGTGATCAAATTTAAAAAGAATTTGTCAGCAGGTTTTTGCTACCTCCTCTTAGAGCGACATGGTGTAGGCAAAGATATCCTGAATATAACTATGTAGTAGTTAGATTACTGCCTGCAGCTGTTCTGATATAATCAAAGATTTAATTTTGTTCATGTAGCAGAGCCTAACAAGCTGCCCCTGCCCACACCAGGCTCTGTGTACATTTCCATAGACAGAAGATGCTAATCACAGAAAGAGGCAGAGTTAAGGGTGCTTTACACGCTGCGATAGTAATAGCACCCGCCCATGTCGTGCGAGCAATATGTGGTGATCGCTGCTGTAGCGAACATTATCGCTACGGCAGAGTCACACGCACATACCTGTGCAGCGACGTCGCTGTGACCGCCGAACAATCCCTCCTTCAAGGGAAGGTGCGTTCGGCGTCACAGCGATGTCACTAAGCGGCCGCCCAATAGCAGAGGAGGGGCGGAGATGAGCGGGACGTAACATCCCGCCCACCTTTTTCCTTCCGCATTGCCGGTGGAGGCAGGTAAGGAGATGTTCGTCGCTCTTGCAGTCACATAGCGATGTGTGATGCCGCAGGAACGACGAACAACATCGCTACGTGCGAGACAACTATTTTTGGTGTTTGGACGACCTCTCCAAAACAAACGATTTTTGTCTCTTTTGCGATCGTTTAAGGTCGCTCGTACATGTTACACGCTGTGATGTCGCTAACGACGCCGGATGTGCGTCACAAACACCTTGACCCCCACGAGAAATCGTTAGCGATATTGCAGCGTGTAAAGCACGCTTTAGACTTATGTTCCTCAGTAAGACTAATGTTAAAGCAACTGAAACTAGCTACTAACACAAAAACAGTGTGATAAGAGACACATGGCTGTAATCTGAATGTTAACCCTTACAGCATACTGTCTTAAGATTACATGGTAAAAACTTGCTGGCAGAGTCCCTTTAACACATCTGCTCCACATTTGTACATGAAACACTATAACACGGAGTCCTATGACACCAGGGAGGGAAAATAGCTAATTGGGCACAATTTGTCCAGTTTCACTTAGGGTTGTACTTTCTTTGGTTGCCAGCGGTTTAGACATTAATGTTTATGTATTGAATTATTTAGAGGGCACCAAATTTACTCTATTATACAAGCTGTACAATGACTACTTTACATTGTATCAGTGTCAGATCTTCATTGTTGTCCCATGAAATGATATAATAAAATATTTTCAGAAATGTGAGGGGTGTACTCACTTTTGTAATATTGTATGTATGTACATACATATATACAGGCCCTATGATAAATCCAGCCGTCTCTTCTCTGTCACGTCGCTACCACAGCTGAAGTTTAAAGTTTTTCAGAAAAACTCCTTATTTAATAAAATAGTTTACCTTCCCGGGATGCGGCCTCCCTCCGCTCGGGGTATAAATTCTTATCTGTAAGCTGTATAAATCCTTTTTGTGTCATCCTGTCCTTTTCGTTGCTCCGTCTCTCTCCTCTGAACAGATTACAGGGAGCATTGCTGCCTTTCTTTCACCTTGTAGATCTATATCTCAAATTACATTTTTTTTTCTTCTTTCCCCCTCAGCTCTCACTTTTATCACTCATTTCCCAAGCAGCGCTGCACATAACTTATACATGCTGCGTTCCGATGTGAGTAAGCGCAGATCTGTTTCAGAAATATACCGCTGATTCCTGATAAGACACTGACCGCTCGCAGCTTTATTTTTCCTCATTTACAGCAGTTATTAACAGGAAATGTGCCCACCGCAATTCGTTATAGCTGACACTTTGAATAAGCGGATCTGTCCCTCTCCAGATCTGCTGGATATTACACTTTCTGGATAAATGGATATTGGGTAAAAAGAAGTCACTTTACTTTGTGCATGAGGGGTCTTCTTCATAACTACCACAATCAGAAAGCCTAACCGACCATCTAATGTGTGCGGGGGGCTCCTACCTCTCCCCCGATAGAGGATATTTAGAGAAGGATCAGCTATGATGAATTTCAGTTCTCAATCCTTTTGTTCTTCCAGAAGATGGACCATCACCGAAGGATCTGGCAGCAGATTACTCAGTTTTCCAAATGTAGAACACATGCAAGCGGCTGAGGGCAGTTGTATGCGGTACGTGGGAGAGAGAGCGAGCATTATAAGGGTTCTGGGCACATTTTAGGCCATGTTCATACAGCATACTATCCTACAGTCACTGGCTCCATTGGGCCTTACGTCTGAAGTCCTGAAAAGCCTACTATTAGTGGGTATGCATGTACGAGGGGCTGCTAATTCTTTAGCTTAACCCAGAAAAAAACGAGTTAGGATGATGAAACTTTACATTTATTCCTCATACTCTTACATCAGTATTCCAAGTTCTGTAAGCCTAGCAAAAAGGATTTTGGTTGTGCCTCATACAAGGCATCCGTAGCAGTCATGGCGTCAAAAATGGTGTGACATTTGGTGCCCTTGAGGTGTTTCTTCAGGTTTGGAAACGGATGATAGTCGGAGCATGATCTCGTGAATAAGGTGTGTGGTCAACCAACTGGAAGCCCAGCTCTGTTTAATTTTGTCGTGGTTGCTTGTGCAGTGTGAGTGGAGGCGTTGTCTTGCAGGAACAAGATTCCTTTGGACAGCTTGCTGGGCCTTACGGCCTTCAGAGCTGCCTTCAATTGGTCCAAAAGTTCAGTGAACTACCTTGCATTGATGGTGGAACCCTTTTTAAGGTAGTCCACTAGCAGCACATCCTCCTTATCCCAGAACACAGACGCCATCACCTTAGTGGCTGATTTTTGCACCCTGAACTTCTTTGGACGAGGAGAACCACTGTGCCTCCATAATAAGAGTCCAACTATACCTCCCCACTATGATGTTGTTATCATCAATAATATCAAGCAGAAATTCTGTGTGTGGAGCCTGTGGAATACTAAACCACAGTTTTTCACTTGATTTGAGTAAAATTTTGCACGGGCCGTCTTTAACATCAGACTAAAAGTGATGTGAACATTAATCCTGCGCCAAGTGCATCTTTGAGGCACCAGAATTTGGTTCACAATGCACCTGACATGGAAGAAAGGCTCCTATAATACCTAGTTATCTCAATTTCAGGGCTCTAAAAGTAATCTGTGACCTACATAGGGATGAATATGAAACTGGATGTAAAAGAAAAACCCATAAACAATCATTTATTAACCATAAGAGTAATAAAACAAAAAAAGTACCCAAATTTCGGAACCACCTCCAAATAGCCTTTTAGGCTCTATAGAAATAAATGAGCACATGGGTGTCTGTATGTTGAATGCAAATTTGCCCTAAGGGCTCTTCTCCACTTGCGATTTCTATGTGCGAGTGCGATCAGATAGAACGGATCTCACTCGCACCAGTGTTAATCAATGAGGCTGTGTCCTCTTACTAAATGTTTTACGGCAAGTCTCGTGCTCAACATGCTGCGATTTCACAGAGTCTCAGCTCTCGCACCCCCATGCAATCCTATGGGAGCGAGAAAAAAATCAGAATCCGGGTAGCATGCACATGTCATACAGATGGCATATGCATGTCACATGGATCCTTGACACTTACCGCATACCGCGTCAGACTGGCAACCGGAGGAATCTCCAGTAATACCAGGCCTGGCCGCGATTACATGCACTGAACTCCGGAGCGGTCACCTGTGCTCCAGAGTGCAGCCTGTATAGCGAGCGCCGAGTGATTGATTCCCCGGCGATTGCTGTTCAGTTCAGCACAGCTGCAGACAGACCGGGCTGATTCCGGAGCTCAGGGAACAGATCCAGAGTTCAGTGCAGGTAACCGCGGCCAGGCCTGGTATTACTGGAGATCCCTCCGGTAGCCAGTCTGACGCGGTATGCATAAACACTCACATAGCACTCGCATGACGCTCGCATGTCATACGGATGCTATGTGAGGAAAAAACACACCGTACGCAGATCACACGCAGGACATACACAGGACACTCGACTCACATTTGTAGCAGTGTGTCACTGTGATTTTTTTAAACCCAAGTGGAGAAGAGCCCTAAGGGTCATAAAAAGTTAAAGTGACAGCGCCCAAAGAGATGCTCTTAAAGTGGCAGCAACCATTTAGCTGCTAAGGTGGGGCAACTTGGTATGTTGCTCTAAAGTCTGTAACTATAGCAATGGCCGTCAATAACCAGTGTACAAGTAACTGGGGCCTAATTTGAGAATTGCCTCACAGTAAGATCAGTCTGGTTGCCTATAGTCGCTGCAGAAGTAAGTGTGGCTTCAATTATGAGAATTACCTGGAAGTGAGAGCTTTCTGGTTGCCTATAGCAACCAGAGTGCAGCTTTCAGCATTGAAGCTGCTGGGGTAAAGTGAAAGCTGAGCCCTGATTGGTTGCTGTGGACAACTACAACAGTCTGACTGTGAGGCAGTTTTCATAACGGAGATTTGCGATCCTTCAGGACAGACATTTTCTGCTTTATAGATAGATTCACTTGTTAGTTTTGTGATCAGTGTGAGGTGATTACTAGGAGTGATAATAGTGAGGACCGGTTTGTGTGCCCATAGACACATTTCTTCTAGGCCTCATCCAGACGTCCATGATTTCTTATACGTAACATGGACCGTTGTTAATCAGTGGTTTCACCTCTGATCTTTATCAGTATTTTGGTCAATTTCAGGCTTTACGATCCATGTTAATCATTGACAGAACACTGATGCCATCTGGGACTTTCACGGTTCCATAGACTTGTATGAATAATTTTCCATGACTTAGATCAATTTCAGACATGTCTCTGATTTTTGGGGGTTTGCAAAAAAAAAAAAAAAAAAAGTCATTAACCCTTTAATTCTCCTGTAGCCTCCACACCCACACTCCATGGGATTTCGTCTGTGCGCCCTTATATATAGTCTGTGTCATTGACTTATGCATCTACGTGTGCTACCTAATAATCTAGAAAGAGAGGGGAGCCAGCACGATCTGAAAATGGCATTTCTTTGAGCCACCCCTGCCAACGTCACGGCAAATCTCAATAGGGGGGTCCTTATCTAGGAGGCCGCATGGCACATGAAATACGTAATATAGGTTAGGACCCCTCTATTGAGATTTGCCGTGACGTTGGCAGGGGTGGCTCAAAGAATTGATCAATTATTTGCTAAAAATCTCATTTTTTTTATTATAGTACAGTTGGAATAAATCTGTGAATTTGCACTTTTTATATGATGCATGCCATTTTCAGATCGTGCTGGCTCCTTTTTCTCTGTTATGACTGTAGTTATGCTACAAATTCTGGTGACTGACCATCACCATACCATACCATGCACGCCTGATTTTGGTTGCAATGTATTCCTCCTGTTGGTAGCTGTTCAGATTCAGTTGCCTCACCCTTTCCACAGGCATTGCTAATTAAGCACCATACTTGGATCTGGTCCGCCTTTATCAATGGTTGCAGTCTGGCACTGGGAGGGTCAGTTCTGATATAGTCCTGGTATGGTGCAGAGCTTGCTCCACATGCTGGGACCTGGGCTGGTCTCTGTCCACAATTGCCTTTTTTGCAACATAGAAGCGGTTATATACAGGTTACAGGTATGTGTGCTCCATTATGGTTCTGCTTTTAACTTTATCTAGGAGGCCGCATGCCACATGAAATACAGAATATAGTGTAGGACCCCCCTATTGAGATTTGCCGTGACGTTGGCAGGGGTGGCTCAAAGAATTGATCAATTATTTGCTAAAAATCTCTTTTTTTTTTTTTTATTATAGTACAGTTGGAATAAATCTGTGAATTTTCACTTTTTATATGATGCATGCCAATTTCAGATCGTGCTGGCTCCTTTTTCTCTAATAATCTAGAAGCCGACTGGACCTGTGTAGAAAATTAGGTACTTTTACTTCTTGATATGTAAATTAATTTACTATGCAAGTCTGATTTCATACTTTTGGGTCTTTCGCTTTTTATACTTGATGAATTTCCACCAGAAGCCCACTAGGTGGCAGACTTTCATCGGCTCTGAAATCACCAGCGGAATATTTCTCGTTCTATTGTTTACGGCTCTAAACAACTAAAAAAAAAGGAATCTTTCTATAATAGTATTATGGAAGAATTATAGATGCTTGTATACACGCCCGCTGAGTGCAAGACCGGGAGGCGATTACAATAAAAACATCGGCTAAGCGGTGTAGAGCGCGGCTGAGCAGTAACGTTACATCGCTCTTTGTAAGACTCCAGTTATACAATTCTTGACTCATCTTTTGCACGTCAACAGCGATGGAGAATTTCTGCCTTTCAGAGAAGACGTTCATCATATAACAAAACCCACTGAACTATAAAGACACACACATGGCATTAGCATCTGATGGTCAGGCTGATCCTGCTCTCCCGAAGAGCTTACACTCTTCATTATTAGAGCCGATTTATAGTGACTCTCTGTACATTGCTAATCCTGGCCTCCATACAGATTGCAGTAAAGACAAGTATTTAAAATGTATCAGATTCTGGAACAGGAGGCGGTAGCAATTGTCTTGGCCTGAAAATATAAAGATGTTAGAAATTGTTGGCATCTTCCGAGACGAATGAGCATGATCAGCGCCAAGGCCCTTTAAATCTGGAGCCAAGTTTCTATCCAGGCTGTGTCCCTCTTAGCTGATGGGTCCTTCTTGTCATGTTTGCTTTATTAAAATAGGAAAGGAAGAAACACTACTGAAACATCTTCCCTTTAAAACTTTGTATTGTCCTATTTCTCATTTATTCTTCCTGAAAACCCATTAATTTACAGACATTTCCGTGTTACCGTTGTCAAAAAGTTGTGGTTTTTATAAAGCTTGCAACTGTTGCCGCTGATTAGACAATGTGAAGACGTGCCACTTTAGTAAGGGGAAATGCCCAGACGTCATCTTAGATTATTACATTTCCAGGAGGAATAATGGAGGAACTGCTCAAAGCAGTATGCTAGCAAAACATGCTACAGATTTATTTTATGGGAAAAGTGAAGCGTTAGGAGTCACAACTGGTCCCCTTCACAGGGTTGTATGAGAGTAGAAGATGTGGCGTCTTTGGTCCAGAGTAGGTGAAGTGATTGGGGTAAAATTGCAATACCAGCCCACAGAATAGGTGATAACTTCTCAATTGGTGAGGGTTTGTTCGGTGGGCTCCCTACTGATTGGCTACATTCTAACGGGTATATTTTGCCAGAGTGCTCCCTCGTCGTTCATATTGTCATGATGTGACTGCAGATGTCTCGCCAGGGACGAGGGGGCTCCTCGCGAGCGGCACAAGACACAGGAACACCAGGGAGTGCCACAGCAGAGGAGGAGAGGACCCCGGTGGGAAATGCAGCACAAAGAGGACACCAGGGAAACAATACAACGGTTGGCCCTTGCGCTAGAGAAGGGAGCGGGGTCACCTGACACCGTGGCTGAACCCTGCACCCCCTAACCTTCCCAGACTCATCCTCCACCTCCTACCCCCTCGAGCACTGTCACATGCCTAGGCTCTTGCTGTCCTTAAACTCACCCTAACTAGTGATGGCCACTACAATAAGACAACTCAAGGTAGGCAAGACAAACAGGTGGGGAGCGACTCAACAAAAAGCACTCCTTGGTTTATTCAGCAGTAAACTTCGCAACAGTAATAGAAACGTCACCCCAGCTATGCAGCTACGAGGTCCTTCAACTTGGTCAGCATAGGTATGAGCTATAGCCGATTATAGTGGGAGTGGCTGCAGCTGAGGTTACAATTACCTGTTATATCACTGCAGGATAGAAATGAACCTTAACCCCTTCAGTACTAGATTGAATATGGTGTGACTATCCCCTACCTACTAGCAGCTTTATTTTCCTACTGTTGAACCAATCTATTTAAGTAGTAAGGTACATGATCTGAGCGCCAGTGCAATATAATAATGAAATTAAATATGCTCTAGGGTAAATGAGGAGTATGCACTAAAGTGATCTGTGACCTTCCGATCCCAGATCGCCCTTAGATCCCATCAGACCGTGACGCTTGTGACATTGATGTTCTGCTGGAGCGCTGGGCTCTTTCTGCAGCAGTCCCATAGAGAATGTATGGAGCGGTGGTCACGAGTGCACAATGCGGCTTCATTCGTATGGGTAAAAGTGTCCCGTTCTGGAGTCCCAGGTCAAACTTCTACCAAGCGGGAAGTTATCTTGTGGACAGATGATAACTTATTCCAACCGGATTTCATTCATCCGGCGACATCCTGGGTAAATCTGCAGCACAGCAGTCACAAAGTAACACTTAAAATATACAAAATTTGCAATTCTTGATGAGAAGAATTATCCGACTGTGTGTGAACTTAGAAAATAAGAGGACGACGTAAATTACTGATCCCCATAATGTCCCATCAGGTCAGCCTGGGATCCGTGCAGCATTTCTGCGTTCCCCAGGACGGGCAGACGTGAGCCCCTGACAGTCTTGTTTGCGGTGCCCACACCTCCATCTTTCCCGCAGGTACCCTGCAAAGCTAACTCTCGGCGCCGGCGGTTGCCATAGTGAACTCCGTAGCCTTTAAAGCCGGGTTCCATCCATTTTTCAAATGTTTCCTTTAAAATGAGAACACATCAAGAGACTGCATTAAATGACATTTGAAATTATATGACTAACACGCTCGTACTTTTCCACCCTTTGTAGTTGCGAGAATGGCAGCGGTGATTTATGATGCCATTTTTGACATTGGAAGGATCAGAAAGGTTTTGAGTTTAATGAGATTTTTTTTTTTTGCAGTAATTCCCCTGGGTTTCGCTTTTTCTATAGCAGAAAGGAAAGAAAAAAAAAATATAAAAAGAAATCCGCCGTCCTCTTCAGAACTCCGGCATGCAGTAGTTGGTGGAGATGAAGGAACATGGCAGGTTTATGATGTGGAGGAGAGAGATATATTCTGACACGGGAATCGGCTCCCTGATTCAGTGTGCGGCGCTTTCATGGAGTCACTGACGCTCCTCGCCAGCGTCTCCGGCTTTTGGGCTCCGGCTCCCCAGCCACGTAAGGCCAGGTACCCGCTCAGTATGCCAGTGGCGTCGGCTTTGTTCAGTCACATTAATTTCTTCAGCAAATTTGGAAGTTCACCGAGCGTGATCTCTTCTTAGAATCTGATTGTTCCTCTCTGATTAAAATGTTTCTTTCACCCCTGCAGGCTGATAGAAAGCCTCACAGTTAGCGGGGTGAAGGCAGACGCTGCACACTTAGATTGCGATCAGTGCTCGTTACAATCTCTGCTTACAATCAGTTTTAATTAATTGGGCTCTCATTTAGCTGCAGGCCGGCCACTTTCCTCTGATTAGACACGGGGAAGAAGACAGAAAGCTGGGGGGAGCGAAGGGTGCGGCGAGTAATTGTCTCTTTTCTGTTGTGTACTTTATTTTCTTTAAGATTCCGTTGACTTTAAAGTGGATTTCTGTATTTAGTGTGAAGGTGACGTGTATCCCGGCTGCCGTTTACATTAATGGTGAATTCAGAGGGATCCGTTTTTTTTGTTTTGCTCTTACTATTTATCTAATTGCCCAAAAATTGAGCGTTTTGCTCATTCATCAGGTGATCGCCACAATGTTTGCACTGGCGGACTATCACTTGTCCAATTATTTATCTTTTCGTGTATATGGTCCATGCTGGTAGGAACATGAGGACCTTTCATTCAATTTTTCAAGCTGTCTGGACACACAATGTAATAATGGCTGCATTGCAGAAGAGAACCTTTTTTTTTGTCTTAACTTTGCCCCTCCATGGCACAGATAAAGGCAATAAAAGTATTTGACGCCTAATTAGTTATCGATTTTCACTCGAAGCATGTATTTTTTTTCCTGTATGATTTGCCAAATTATAAGCAGGCAGAAACACAACAGAATAAGAACCATAGCTAAGGCCGGTTTCACACATCCGGCATTTCGCCGCTTTGCCAGATCCGTCACACTTCAAGTACAGTGCAGTGCAGTACAGTACAATGGCATCGCAGCAAGCTCCGGTCACATGACAGCATGTGACCGGAGCTTGCCGCGATGCCCTTGTACTGTATTGTATTGCACTGAACTGGAGTGTGACGGATTCGGCAAAGCGGCGAAATGCCGGATGTGTGAAACCGGCCTTGGATTTCTCAGTGTGGGATGTAATGATATAAGCTCTGATCTCCTGGTCTAACCTCCTGCATGATTAGAAAGTGCTGGGTATAGAGCACAGATGACTCGCACTTTTTATAGAGAAGGTTCTTGTGTGGCAAGGGGACACACAGCTGAGCTTAGCTGTGTCACATTACAAACACTTCTAGTGCCTCTCATAGCACTGTCAGCTGTGCTTTAATATCCGTATTCCAACCCCCCGCTCCCCACTCACATTGCCTGTGCAGTGATGTCAGCAATTACTCTTATGTATGTTATGTCTGTTCTCAGAGCCACTTTTAAGCACAAATGTGATTAATCTCTGGACAGGCAGTGTATGTGAGAGGCAGCAAAGCTGACCGTGCTATGAAAGAAGAACTGATGGAAGTGTTTGTAATGTGACACTGCTAAACTCTGCTGTGCTGGCTCTTCTCTCACAATAACCTTATCTGAATGGTGTGAAGCATCTGTGTTGTAAGGCCCCTTTACACACTGCAACATTGCTAGCGATATCGCTGTAACGTCACCGGTTTTGTGACATAATAGTGACCTCCCCAGCGACACTGCAGTGTGTGAAACGCATCAGCGACCTGGCCCCCGCTGTGAGGTCGCTGATCGCTACACATCTCTCAGGAAAATTTTTTGGTCCTTTGTTTCCCACTGCGCAGCAAGCATTGTTGTTTTTGACACCGTTACAACGACTTCGTTAGCGACTTCCCTTTCAAATAGCTGCTTTGACACGTCCCCAACGGCTAGCTAGGTCGTTCTGCAGGTCCGTACCGCTGCTGCATCGTTGGCCAGGTCTGCCTGTTTGACAGCTCACCAGAGACTTTCCAACAATCCCGGCCAGGTCGGGATCGCTGGTGGGATTGCTAGAAAGTCTGTGTGTAAAGGGGCCTTTAGTCTACCACTTCCTAATTCTGCAGGAGGTTAGACCAATAGATCAGTCCTGTATTATTACATCCCATGCACAAAGAAACCTGCTCTAAGCTATGGTGGGTGGGTTCTTTTTTTTTGCGGTGTTTGATGCTTGGGCAACTCGTACAGGGAGAGGTCTTGGCCCCCAGTGAAAACTAATGAGACCCAATTAGACTTCACAAAAGCTACCTCATTAGGTGTCGAATACTTTAATTGCTAATGGAGAGGCAAACTAAAAGTGTTATTCCACTCTGCAGCTACTAGTACATCGTGTGTCCACTTCAACATGAAAAACTTAATGAAAAGTCCTCTTAAGGGTACTTTCACACTTGCGTTGTTTTTTTTTTTTGCGCAATCCGCTGTCTTGGGAAACAGCGGAATCCGTTAACGGATTCCGTTGTTTCCCATAGACTTGCATTGATGACGGATTGTGCCAAAAGTACCTGCGTTGCTTCCGTTGGCCAATGCTCCGTTGCTTCCGCCAAGCGGAAGCAACGCAGAATGTAACGTTAAATGCTTGTGTCAAAATGACGCCAACCAACGGATTCCGTTGTTTCCGTTAAAATTTATAATGGTTCCCTATGGTAGCGGATTCCGTTGCTAAGTGCTTAACAACGGAATCCGCTGCTGGATTCCGCTAATTTATTCTGAGCATGCCCAGAATGAAAAAAAAAATAAAAAAAATAAAACCGAGCCGACGGATTCCGAACGGATGCAACAGTCCGTTATTTCACAGGAATCAGCTAACGGATTCCTGTGAAATAACGGACCCGTTGCATCCGTTGACACCACAAAAATAACGGATGCGTCAAAACGACGCAGCAACGGAGCCAGCGGATTCAACCCAACGCAAGTGTGAAACTAGCCTAAGACCATCAATGCACCAGTAAATAGTGGTAACTATTATATTCAACGCTTGTATATCGGCCTATTCACTCAGGATGGCAAACAATTATGGGGACACACTACAATCCTCCTATTCCCACACAACAGCACATTATCAGCAGCACATTCCCGCTTTATATGAGCGGACAATGATGGGCTACAGAACAATCTCTGCTGCAATGGTTCTGTCCCCATACAGAATCACATTATCAGCATGTGACCTGTTAAAGTAACATGGCACAGAGCAGCAGTCATAGGCAAGGTACTTGTCTCGTGTGCCCCGGCGTGTTACATAAAAGATGATGTCCTGGATGATATGCCTTTGCAGTCCGCATCAAGCCAATGGCTTCAGGTGGCCAGGATCAAATGTAAACCAAGTCAGTGAGAGAGACCATTAATTCTTTAAAAAAAACGTTATTTTCCAGCACAACCACATGATGGCAACTATATACAGCAGATAGCGGTACGTAACTTTTCTACATTTGTGCAGATAGAGTATCTCTATAGATAATCTCTTTTCATCTTCAACCTCTCTTGTTCCTGCCCCCAGTAGCGCTTCATTAGTCCTCTCTTTTACCTGTGATTCCGTGTCTTGTCTGCCTCCTAGAGGACTGATTTGCCGATTATATGGCTGGATTTTGCTGCTAGCTTCCTGACCCTTAAGCAACTCTTGCCCAGGGCACTCGTGTCGTCTCACGTATCCGTTCTGTCTTGATCCATTACCTTTTCTGAGTTAACCCTGGGGCTGTACTGCTAGGCATCCTGTCTCCGTGCCCAGCTCCTCTCTATACTCTGCACTTAACTCAATTATTCTCTCTTCTCGGTATTCAGGATCTCGCTAACTTATGCTCTGGGTTCCTCTCACTCTAGTTACACCCACATCATGTGGCCTCATCAACTATCCAGACCTTAGGTCTGTCTCTGTGATAAGCCAGGCCCCATCTGCTGTTCCTACAGGAAACCATCACTGTCCCTTCATTATAGCCCCTCCCACTCTGGGATAATCCCAAACATTAACTCTTTCCTAGCCTACTGTCTATCACCAACACCTCACAATTCACATAATACTCTAGTGCTGTTATACATGTCCACCTTTTTACATTTACACTCCATAATCGACTGCCGATAACCATTTTCTTAAAGGGAAGATTCTGCCAGCATCTTGTTACCAGTTGATCACATGCATTTTTACACATGTGGAAATATGTTCACCATAAGAGGATCCCTGATCTCCCTATAACCACAGGATCTAAAACAGTTCGTATTTAGAATGGAAGACAACAGAACCCAGACAGATCCCATAATAATCAATGGGGGCTCTCTATCGTGTAATTGTTTGCATTAGTTACACAGCAGATCAGTTTTTCACATTCATTCGGTTTGCCTGTCCCGAAAAACTGGACTATCGAAAAAAAACGTAGGTATGAACGTAGTCCAAGGCCTTTGTTGAGTATTTGGTGAGTTTTACCTCTGTATTTGTAGCCAAACCAGGAGTGGGTAAGAATTTCAGAAGT